>NW_024582677.1:170527-190220 GCF_018398535.1 Haplochromis burtoni
CGGACACGCTGTGCTAATTATATATTTTGAAAAAGAAATGTAGAGGTAGGAATTGCAATTAATATAAATAACATGACGCTAAGCATCGGCCAATGAATGTGAACTAACAACAAGGTCGCGGGTAACGCTGCGACCGTAGGAAAAAACCCTAATATGAAGGTATTTTACTGTGCATTTTACAGTAATGTTCTGTTCTTCTAGAATATCATTAAAGTTACGTAAATAGACTTTGACTTCACATTTTGAATGTAAATTAACGTTAAATCACTGTAATGTAATACAACATAATTGTCATGATTATTAAATGTATCTGTCTGTACATATGCATATTTAGATTGTTAAAATACATTCACAAATGTATCATGATTTCACAAATATCTGTCCGTTATTTGAAAGATTGAACTGTTGAATTCAAATGTAATGCTATGGAAAAGTATATAACATGATCCCTATAAGCTTGTGTTACATCACATAAGTATTATTATCATTGCTAGTTAGGCCGTTCGTGGCTCAAGAGTTGGCAGTTCGCCTTGTGATCAGAAGATTGCCGGTTCGCGCCCTGGCTCGGACACTCTCCGTCGTTGTGTCCGTGGTCAAGACTCTTCACCTACTAGTGATGGCCAAAGGGGCCGATGGTGCGATATGGCAGCCTTGCCTCTGTCCTAGGGCATGCAATCAATTATTATTTAAACCAACTGTTAACTGTATATTTCTGTACATTTACGTATTATGATTCATATTTCCACATTCAGTGACCTTGTTTATAGGTAATTTCATTGTTTGATCGCGTAAAAATGTTCCTAATTTAATGTCTAAAAGCACTTGGAAAAGGCAGAATCCCATGTCAAATTAGCGCAACAAACTCTATTTTCATTACTGAAAATAACCGTATTTTTATGGGACAGTTATTTTCTGTTATTTTACGGTCGTATTTTGGCGCCCCAGCTGCCGGAATATTACCGTTTTTTTGGATGTTTTTTTAACAGTGCATGGTGGAATAATTTGTCTGTATACCCGGAGAGAACCTGTAGTAAAACTGGCCTACTGGAGCAATCTGGAGATATTTGTTGGGTTCACCTGTTGCTGGCTGTATTTTATTACATTTGGGGACAAAAAAAGTTTGTCTTGTCAGGTTTGATAATTATTGTACAGTACCCCTCCTGTTTAGCTGGGCACAGTCACCCTGTTTTTCCCCTCCTTTGCACTGTGCAAACTTGTCCAAAGCCAGTTACCCACCACACACTGAGGAAAATGAAAGCCAACTAAAGTTTAGGACTTTTTTCAATGAGCCCAAAACACAAGAGATACAGGCAAGGAATTATGGGTAAAGGACTAAATAATAATGGGGGGAAAGTATTTGATTTGTTAATTTTCATTTTGAATCACTGTGTATGCTTGTTCACTGGGAAGGATTGCATGTTCTGACAAGTACCACCATGCAGCAAGACTGCTCATTAGAGTCTCCATGGCAATTGGGGGAGTGAGGAGGAAGAGTGGGGAGGCTTGTGAGGACCCATGCGGAGATCTCCATTGATCTGGACGAGACTAGCTGGAGAGGATGATTCACTCACTCGCTCAAAAAAGAAAACAAGACCACAGAGTGGTGAGAGATTATAAGCACAGCCCGGAGAACATTCTTTAAAGAAAACAGAGCCATGACTTTCTCAAATTCACACTTCAAATCACAGCTTTGTAACTGAAGACCTGACTGTGAAAGAGCCTGCTAATGAGACCGAAGGGCCATTTTATTAACACACTGGGTCAGTGTTCTTGTGCCATCCATACACAAGTTTATATGCATAAAGACAAAAAGTATCATTAGCAGCTATATTTTTAACAGGGACTTGACTATCAAATCATAAGATGTAAGGCTTCATGAATAGACACAAGCCTCCCAAAACTATTCACCTGTCTGTCTCAGCCTCTACATCTTCTTGTTATTAAATTTTAAATCCTTCTCATCATATTCATCATATGGTCTTGAATAATGAGTCCCCGTCGTATTTTGAAGAAATCATTGTACTTCAGGTGAAACCAAACCATCCCTTGATACAATGTGCACTGGATGCTGGGAGCTTCCCATGATGCACTGTCTTTTCTCTACTCCCTCTTTTCACTCTTCATTCAATCATGAGCTATTATTAATCTCTGACTCTCTTCCACAGTGTGTCTTTTGTCCTGTCTCCCTCCCCTCACCCAAAATCCAATGCAGTAGATGGCCGCCCCTCCCTGAGCCTGGTTCTACTGGATGCATCTTCCAGTTAAAAGAGTGTTTTTCCTTCCCACTGTTGCCAAGTGCTTGCTCATAGGAGCTTATCTGATTGGTGGGATTTTCTCAGTGTTATTGTAGGGTCTTTACCTTAAAATTTAAAGTGATTTGAGACAACTGTGTGTGTGATTTGGTGCTACATAAACAAAATAGATTTGAACTGAAAATTTTGTTGAAAATTGTCATCTCAAACCTTCTCTTGGCTCAGGTTTTGGTTTCCATTTTTGTTGTCTTCTTTCTGACACATGATAGCATTTATCTCTGCTAATCATCGACCCTATGTGTTTTTATTCTGAACAATTCAACCCCCATTTTCCATGTGCTAATGTATTTATATTTGCTTAACTACACTTCTACAGGAAGCTATGAGGTAGTTCAACTTCACTATCCCACCAAAATGTGGTAGGAATTCATCTATTAATTTATTTTTATTTTCACTTCTGTCCAATGTTGTAGCAATACTGCATATCATTTTTCCTTTAGAAATACCTGTCTGTTAGCCTTGGTGTCATCCTAGACAGCTTACTGTTCTATAAATCTCACATCAATGATCTCACCCGTTCTGCCTATTTCCATCTATGCAACAACATCCTTCTTTTTCCACCCAGTCTGCATCAATTCTTGTTCGTAGGCTTGGTACCGCTCACATTGACTATTGTGCTTCTCTCTTGCATGGTCTCCCTCAAAAATGACCTCCAAAAATGACCTCCGTAAGCTTCAACTGGTTCAAAACTCTGCTGCTCGCATTATTACCAGTAACCCCTCCACCAGCACATCACCCCTCTCTTTCAGGAATTTCACTGGCTTTCACTGGCTCACCCAGTTTAAATCTCAACTCAAAACATTTAAGTCTGCATATTCACTGTGATCGTATTGTTCATTTTATCTTGTGCACTTTTAAATAAAATGTATTATTTATTTATTTATTTTTTAAGGTTTCTCCCAACTAAACACTGGACCTTGGATAGATCATGTCTATATTTATCTGTTGGTCCAGCACCAATTCTAGCAACTAGAAGCCTGCTCCATCTTGGAGATGTCTGCTGATCACTCTTCAACTGTCCAAAAATGACTAATGAACAACATCACCCTGTGCAGTGGTTAAACTTCGGAACCAAATATCATGTGTCCAGACTAACTAGCTGACCGATGTGTTGTTGAAAGTTTCTGGTTGTCTTGATAACCCTACCTTTACCACTCTCATTGGTAATACAGTGATCCTTCGCTATAACACGGTTCACCTTTCGTTGCCTCGCTATTTCGTGGATTTTTTTTGTGCAATTTTGCATGCTTTTTGTTTGTTTGTTTGTTTGTTTTTTACAGCGCATTGTGTTCTGCATCCTGGTTGGCTGTAGACCATTGTCAATCAATCTCCTCCTTGTCGTGTCTCCTGTCCAGCACAGAATGCGTTCATTTTGTCAAATTTACATAAATCTTCGATTGCTAGCAGTGTGACTCTGAAGTGCTGTACTGTATGTTTGTAAGTTTTCTCCCCAACAAACACAACAATGTCGACGAAACGTTTTGCACCGTCAAAGGCACCTGCAGTAGCACCCAAAAGGCAGAGGAAGATGCTAACCATCGCACAAAAAGTTGGACTTCTGGACATGCTAAAGGAAGGTAGAAGTTACTGTATTTTTCAGATTACAAGGCTCATTAAGTGAAACAAAACAGTCAGATATGTCAAACTTTACTCAACTCATTCTTCTTGCTTCTTCTACTTCCATACCATTGTAGGGATGGGTATCGAAAACCGGTTCTTGTTGAGAACCGGTTCCCACTGTTTCAATTCCTTGGAATCGTTTGCCACTTTTAAAAACGATTCCCTTATTGATTCCAGTCGCCCCGAATGACGTCATCACGTTGAGTAGCGTCTTTTACCCAGTAGGAAACACGGCGCCTGAGCGGCACAAACGCTCAAAAGTTTGGTTACACTTTATGAGAAAGGATGACAACAGGGCAACGTGCAATACTTGCAAAGTAGAGATTTCATCAAAGGGAGGAAACACTACGAATATGCAAAAGCATTTGCTCAAAAAACACGCGATTGCTTTCAACGAATGTCGTGTTTTTGATCCGCTCCGGACTAGCGAAGCTCAACCCAGCAGCAGCGGTAGCGTTTCCACGTCCTCTCCCGTTAATACTGCAGGTAACTAATCAATTAGCATTGCATATTATGTTAGCGCGATTTACCTTATTACAAAACCTGCTATTACTGTGCGTTGCATTTAGATAACCATGATGTGTCACGGTTCTGGGTCCGTTGGACCCAGTATTTTGAGTTATGTTTTGGTTTTAGTTTGCATCAGGGATTGTTTTCTTGTTCTCTTGTGGTGTTTATGATGATGATTATGATGTTTATTATTTGAGTTTCATGTTTAAGGATTTGTTCTCTGTTGTATCTCACGTTTAGTTTAGTTCAGGTTCCATGTGTCATTCTGTCTGTCTCTCAGTGTCAGGTCTGCGTCTTGGTGTGGTGTTCTCATTTCCTGTTTTATTGTGAAGGTCTGGGTCTCATGTGAGTGTGTTCAGTTTTACCTCTATCTCGTCTTGTTGATCATTCCCAGCTGTGTCCACCACCTGTGTGTAATTCCCCTGTGTTTCTCTGGGTGTATTTAAGTCATGTCCTCCGTTATTGTAGTTGCTGGTCCGTCTGTGTTTCCACCCTGCGTCATCTGTGTGTTTCCCTGCCGTCACCATCTTGTACCGTCGTCCACCTTGCTTCATGTTTGAGTTCCGGTTTGTATTCAGTAGTTTAGTTGTCTCCAGTCTAGTTTAGTTCGTGCTCCATTTGCTGTTTGTCTATATTTATTTCGTGTCCAATAAACCACCTTCACTCCTCCACTACTGCCTGCAATTGGATCCTCATTTATTATTTTTATACGGCTCATCTCACTCGCCGTGACAGTACGGACCAGCCAGATATGGATCCAGCAGCAGTCACCCCACCCAGGGAGCTTCAGGAGGCCGTTATCCGCTCCGCCTCTAAGTTGGTTTACCGGCTGCTTGAGCATGAGGGAGGGGCGCCTCTTCACTCCGTTGAAGCCGATCTACAACACCTCCTTACCTGTTATCCCTGGCTACTGGACTCTTTGCATCCGCTCGTGCAGGATTACGTTCTCCATGAGCTTCACCTACACCCCCCTGCCGCTACCGCTCACCTGCTCGCTTCAACGGAGGACGTGCTATCCGAACCGCCGGACGAGGGATTACCCAGCCTGTCGGAGCCGTCTCCAAGAAAGAAGCGACGTTTGCGCCGTCGGCGTGGCACCCCACAGCCGGATGTCGGGACACGGTAAACAATCGGCTGTGGTGAGTGAAAGGGACACTTTTTCTGCTGCGTCAGACTCTGTGACTATTTTTTCTGGAGCTATTTTTTGTGTGTCTTCTGAAGATAACAATAATTTTTCTGTCTCACCCATGGCCACTGCTTCAAAGACTGTTTCTCCTGAGCCCACGCTCTGTGTTAATGACTGTTTCCATTCTGTTTCCAAGCCTGGTATTATGAATTTAGACAATGAAAATGTTTGGGACCCTTTTTCACCTGCACTGATTCATTCAGGGGAAGTTGTAAACCTCACCGAAACAGTTTTTCCTGATCATGTTCTCCCATCCACACTTTCACCACAGTTTAACGTTGGGTCTGCAATTCAGTTACGGTTCAGTCAGCAGCCGCGCTGCCCTCCGTTCAGTCAGCCACTCCACCACTCATTACGACTCCACTACAATCGTCTCCGCTACCTGTAGGTCAGTCTGTAGCCGCTTCGCTGCCTATTGCTCTGTCGCCACCAGTTCAGCTGTCTGCCCGCTCATTTACTCAGCCACCATCCTCACGGTCTCATTCAATGCAGGGAACACACTTCACCACAATATCTGCTGGTTCTCTTAAGCTGGCCATGTCAGAGACAGTTGCTCCCTCTAGGGCCTCCCCAGAGGCTGGGTGTCAGTCACCAGCCAACTCTGGACCCCTAGAGGTCAAGACGCCAGCGCCAGCAGCCTCACCGGAGAACTCACCAGAACAGTCTCAGCTCTCAGCACCCCTTGAGAGTTCAAGTGAGTTCACCCGTCCGCCTCCGTCCTCTGCTGAGTGTATTAGGGAACACTTTCAGCCCTCTGAGGACTGCATCCCACTGTTGCTGCCTGAGTCTAGCCACTGTGCTGCTCAGTCCCAGCCAGTGTCCACACTGGCAGAGGTCTCCGTACCTGCTGCTTCAGTGTCTGTTTCCACTGGAGGGCCAGAGGAGCCCGTCCAGTCTCAAGCCATGTTTGCTGGGGGTTCAGGTGAACCCAGCCAGCGTCCTGCCTCGTCGGCTGGAGGGCCCGAGGAGCCCATCCAGCCTCAAGTCTCGTCTGCTGGGGGTTCTGGAGAACCCAGCCAGCCTCAAGTCTCGTCTGCTGGGGGTTCTGGAGACCAGCCAGCCTCATGCCACGTCTGCTGGAGGGCCCGAGGAGCCCGTCCAGCCTCATGCCACGTCTGCTGGAGGGCCCGAGGAGCCCGTCCAGCCTCATGCCACGTCAGCTGGGGGTTCAGGAGAACCGCACCAGCCTCATGCCACGTCAGCTGGAGGGTCCGAGGGGCCCGTTCAGCCTCCTGTCTCCGCTGGAGGGTCCGAGGGGCCCGTTCAGCCTCCTGTCTCCGCTGGAGGGTCCGAGGGGCCCGTTCAGCCTCCTGTCTCCGCTGGAGGGCCCGAGGAGCCCGTTCAGCCTCCTGTCTCCGCTGGAGGGCCCGAGGAGCCCATCCAGCCATCGTCTGCTGCAGCCTCTGAGCCTTCGTCTGCTGCAGCCTCTGAGCCTTCGTCTGCTGCAGCCTCTGAGCCTTCGTCTGCTGCAGCCTCTGAGCCTTCGTCTGCTGCAGCCTCTGAGCCTTCGTCTGCTGCAGCCTCTGAGCCTTCGTCTGCTGCAGCCTCTAGCCTTCGTCTGCTGGTCCAGCCTCCGAGTCTTCGTCCTCGTCTGGTCCAGCCTCCGAGTCTTCGTCCTCGTCTGGTCCAGCCTCCGAGTCTTCGTCTGGTCCAGCCTCCGAGTCTTCGTCCTCGTCTGGTCCAGCCTCCGAGTCTTCGTCCTCGTCTGGTCCAGCCTCAGCTTGTGCTTCGCCTGGTCCGGCCCCCGCATCGCCACCGTCTGGTCCTGCCTCGTCTGGTCCTGCCTCGTCTGGTCCTGCCTCGTCTGGTCCTGCCTCGTCTGGTCCTAGGCCCACCGGGCCTCGGCCTACACGCCTGAGACTGGAGAGCCGCCGCTGCCTTCCGCGCGGCCGGCCCCCTGAACTGCTCCGTCGTCTCCTTCGCCGCCGCCGCTGCCTTCCGCGCGGCCGGCCCCCTGAGCTGCTCCGTCGTCTCCTTCGCCGCCGCCGCTGCCTTCCGCGCGGCCGGCCCCCTGAGCTGCTCCGTCGTCTCCTTCGCCGCCGCCGCTGCCTTCCGCTGCCTTCCGCGCGTCGGCCCCCGGACCTGCTCCGTCGCCGCCGTTGCCGTGTGCACGGTCGGCCTCCTGAACTGTGCCCGTCGCCGCCGTTGCCGTGTGCACGGTCGGCCTCCTGAACTGTTTGCCCGTCGCCGCCGTTGCCGTGTGCACGGTCGGCCTCCTGAACTGTTTGCCCGTCGCCGCCGTTGCCGTGTGCACGGTCGGCCTCCTGAACTGTTTGCTCGTCGCCGCCGTTGCTGTGTGCATGGTCGGCCCCCTGACTGTGTTATGGACTAGTGAACGGTCGTGTTTTGGTTCTGGACTCTTGTGCTCCTTGTTTTTTTGTTTGGTCCCTCCTTCCTGGACCCCCTCCGCCCGCCCTGGTCTGGTGCTCGGTTTTGTTCTGTTTTCTGTTTGGGGCTGTCGGGAGCCAGCCCTTGGAGGGGGGGTACTGTCACGGTTCTGGGTCCGTTGGACCCAGTATTTTGAGTTATGTTTTGGTTTTAGTTTGCATCAGGGATTGTTTTCTTGTTCTCTTGTGGTGTTTATGATGATGATTATGATGTTTATTATTTGAGTTTCATGTTTAAGGATTTGTTCTCTGTTGTATCTCACGTTTAGTTTAGTTCAGGTTCCATGTGTCATTCTGTCTGTCTCTCAGTGTCAGGTCTGCGTCTTGGTGTGGTGTTCTCATTTCCTGTTTTATTGTGAAGGTCTGGGTCTCATGTGAGTGTGTTCAGTTTTACCTCTATCTCGTCTTGTTGATCATTCCCAGCTGTGTCCACCACCTGTGTGTAATTCCCCTGTGTTTCTCTGGGTGTATTTAAGTCATGTCCTCCGTTATTGTAGTTGCTGGTCCGTCTGTGTTTCCACCCTGCGTCATCTGTGTGTTTCCCTGCCGTCACCATCTTGTACCGTCGTCCACCTTGCTTCATGTTTGAGTTCCGGTTTGTATTCAGTAGTTTAGTTGTCTCCAGTCTAGTTTAGTTCGTGCTCCATTTGCTGTTTGTCTATATTTATTTCGTGTCCAATAAACCACCTTCACTCCTCCACTACTGCCTGCAATTGGATCCTCATTTATTATTTTTATACGGCTCATCTCACTCGCCGTGACATGATGAGAGAGACAGAGTCTGGCTCAGATGCTGGCAGTTCTCGCTGCAGTCTACCGGTAGCATCTCCTTTCAGGCCAGGATAGACGAATGTCACCGAGCAGTGACTAAGTTTGTGGTAAAAGGCTTGCACCCATTTGCCACAGCAGATGCCCCGATTTTCGGTAAGTGAATGTGTTTAATTGTAGGCAGGGACATTACTGGATATTCTTGTGTAATTGCTACAGAATAATTTATGTTATACTTTGTTATTGCTACAGAAGAATATTTATTTTATTATTTTACATTTACAATTTTTTTCCTGGGGACCCTGTGACACCCCATTGAAGAGCCGTAGGCTGTGGATCTCTTAAGATCTCACTGTTGGGTTTGTAAGGCCATGTTACTCCTAAATTTCTATCTTGTTCAAAGAGAAGATATAAAACAAAGTTCTAAGCTAATCGACCTTAGTGTTCTCCTTTTTAAAAAAAAAAGAATCGATAAGAGAATCGATAAGGAATCGAATCGTTAAACAGAATCGAAAATGGAATTGGAATCGTTAAAATCTTATCAATACCCATCCCTATACCATTGATCCATTAATGTTTAATTCTCTGGCAGCTGCTCTATTCTCATGTTCTGGACCTGAAAACAGGGTTTGATCTTTGGTTTCATTCTATAATACTGGACTTATTTTTTTTTATGTAAAAATTGCTGAACTCCTCCTTGAATTGCTACCTTATCGTGGTGGAGGGGTTTGTGTGTCCCAGGGATCCCAGGGGCTATGTTGTCTGGGGGCTTTTGCCCCCTGGTAGGGTCTCCCATGGCAAATTGGTCCTGGGTGAGGGACCAGACAAAGAGCGATTCAGAAGACCCTTATGAAAAGAAATCGAGGGAACAGTTTACCCTGCCCGGGATAGGGTTACCGGGGCCCCGCCCTGGAGCCAGGCCCGGGGAGGGTGCCCGAGGGCGAGCGTCTGGTGGCCGGGCCTTAGTCCATGGGGCCCGGCCGGGCACAGCCCGAAGAGGAGACATGGGCCCATCCTCCCGCAGGCCCACCACCCGCAGGAGGCGCCATAGGGGTCGGGTGCATTGTGAGCCGGGTGGCGGCCAGGAGCGGAGGCCCTGGCGGACCGACCCCCGGCTGCCAAGACTGGCAATAGGGACATGGAATGTCACCTCTCTGGTGGGGAAGGAGCCTGAGTTGGTGCGTGAGGTTGAGAGGTACCGGCTAGATATAGTTGGGCTCACCTCTACGCATTGTCTGGGCTCTGGAACCAGTCTCCTGGAGAGGGGCTGGACTCTGTCTCAGTCTGGAGTTGCCCCTGGTGAGAGGCGGCGGGCTGGGGTGGGTATTCTTATATCCCCTCGGCTTGCTGCCGGTACGTTGGGGTTTTTCCCGGTGGACGAGAGGGTTTGCTCCCTGCGCCTTAGGGTCGGGGAACGGGTCCTGACTGTCATCTGCGCTTATGCGCCGGGTGGCAGTTCGGAGTACCCAGCCTTCTTAGAGTCCCTGGGGGGGGTGCTGGAAGGTGCTCCACCTGGAGACTCTGTTGTCCTGCTGGGAGACTTCAATGCTCACGTGGGTAACGACAGCGAGACCTGGAGGGGCGTGATTGGGAGGAACGGCCTCCCTGATCTGAACCCGAGCGGTGCTTTGTTATTGGACTTCTGTGCTAATCACAGTTTGGCCATAACGAACACCCTGTTCGAACATAAGAGTGTTCATAAGTGCACGTGGCACCAGGATGCTCTAGGCCGTAGGTCGATGATCGATTTTGTAATCGTATCACCAGACCTGCGACCATATGTTCTGGACACTCGGGTAAAGAGAGGGGCTGAGCTGTCAACTGATCACCACCTGGTGGTGAGTTGGATCAGGTGGCGGGGGAGGACGCTGGACAGACCTGGTGCACCTAAACGCGTAGTGAGGGTGTGCTGGGAACGTCTAGCAGAGGCCCCAGTCCGCGAGATCTTCAACGCACACCTCCGGCAGAGCTTCAACAGCATTCCGAGGGAGACTGGGGACATTGAGTCCGAATGGACCATGTTCAGCGTCTCCATTGCCGAAGCTGCTGCATTGAGCTGCGGCCGCAAGGTGGTTGGTGCCTGCCGTGGTGGTAATCCCCGAACCAAATGGTGGACACCAGAGGTGAAGGGAGCCACCAGGCTGAAGAAGGAGTCCTATCGGGCTTGGTTAGCCTGTGGGACTCCGGAGGCAGCCGACAGGTATCGACAGGCCAAGCGGAATGCGGCTCGGGCAGTGGCTGAAGCAAAAACTCGGGTGTGGGAGGAGTTCGGAGAGGCCATGGAAAAAGACTTTCGGACTGCCTCGAAGAGATTCTGGCAAACCGTCAGGCGTCTCAGGAGGGGAAAGCGGTGCTCTACCTGCGCTGTGTATAGTGCTGGCGGAGCGCTGTTGACGTCGACTGAGAAAATTGTCGGGCGGTGGAAGGAATACTTCGAGGACCTCCTTAATCCCACTGACACGTCTTCCGAGGAGGAAGCAGAGTCTGGGGATGAGGGGTATGACCCGCCAATTTCCGGGGGCGAGGTCACTGAGGCAGTTAAACAACTCCTTGGTGGCAGAGCCCCTGGTGTTGATGAGGTCCGCCCCGAGTTCCTGAAGGCGCTGGACGTTGTAGGGCTGTCTTGGTTGACACGTCTCTGCAATGTTGCGTGGAGATCAGGGGCAGTGCCTGTGGACTGGCAGACCGGGGTGGTGGTCCCCATCTTTAAGAAGGGGGACCGGAGGGTGTGTTCCAACTACAGGGGGATCACACTCCTCAGCCTCCCTGGGAAAGTCTATGCCAGGGTGCTGGAGAGGAGAGTTCGTCCGCTAGTCGAACCTCGGATACAGGAGGAACAATGCGGTTTTCGTCCTGGTCGCGGAACACTGGACCAGCTCTTTATCCTCTCCAGGATACTTGAGGGTGCATGGGAGTTTGCCCAACCAGTCTACATGTGTTTTGTGGACCTGGAGAAGGCATTCGACCGTGTCCCTCGGGGTGTCCTGTGGGAGGTGTTGCGGGAGTATGGGGTGTCTGGCCCATTGCTACGGGCCATTCGATCCCTATACAACCGTTGCAAGAGCTTGGTTCGCATTGCCGGCAATAAGTCGGACTCGTTCCCGGTGGGTGATGGGCTCCGCCAGGGCTGCCCTTTGTCTCCGGTTCTGTTCATAATTTTTATGGACAGGATTTCTAGGCGCAGCCAAGTGGCGGAGGGCTTTCGCTTTGGTGGCCTCAGAATCTCATCTCTGATTTTTGCGGATGATGTGGTTCTGTTGGCTTCATCGGGTGAGGGCCTCCAGCTCGCACTGGAACGGTTCGCAGCCGAGTGTGAAGCAGCGGGAATGAGGATCAGCACCTCCAAATCTGAGGCCATGGTTCTCAGCCGGAAAAGGGTGGAGTGCCCACTCCGGGTCGGGGATGAGTTCCTGCCCCAAGTGGAGGAGTTCAAGTATCTCGGGGTCTTGTTCGCGAGTGATGGGAGAAGGGAGCCGGAGATCGACAGACGGATTGGGGCTGCAGCTGCAGTAATGCGGACGCTGCACCGGTCCGTCGTGGTGAAGAGGGAGCTGAGTGTAAAAGCGAAGCTCTCAATTTACCGGTCGATCTACGTCCCTACCCTCACCTATGGCCACGAGCTGTGGGTAGTGACCGAAAGAACGAGATCGCGGATACAAGCGGCAGAAATGAGCTTCCTCCGAAGGGTGGCTGGCCTCTCCCTTAGAGATAGGGTGAGAAGTTCGGCCATCCGGGAGGGGCTCAGAGTAGAGCAGCTGCTGCTCCACATCGAAAGGAGCCAGCTGAGGTGGTTCGGGCATCTGACAAGGATGCCCCCTGGGCGCCTCCTGGGTGAGGTGTTCCAGGCATGTCCCACCGGGAGGAGGCCCCGGGGCAGACCCAGGACACGCTGGAGAGATTATATCTCTCGGCTGGCCTGGGAACGCCTTGGTATTCCCCCGGACAAGCTGGAGGAGGTGGCTGGGGAGAGGGAGGTCTGGACCTCTTTGCTTAGGCTGCTACCCCCGCGACCCGACCTCGGATAAGCGGATGAAGATGGATGGATGGATGGATGCTTGAGGGTATTTAAACAAGAGACAAAGGTGTGAAAATGTTCATACCTGTCTGAGAAAAGTGTATAAAGTGTGTAGTGAGGGGTTTTACAGCCTTAAAACATCTATAATAATTGTAAAAAATAAAGCTTGGGCTACTTCGCGGATTTTTTTTTTTTAACAGTGCATATAATCTTTTGTCTTGTATAACCACTACAAAAATGATGAACCTTGTATGTTAAAACTGGCCTACTGGAGCAATCTGGAGATATTTGTTGGGTTCACCTGTTGCTGGCTGTATTTTATTACATTTGGGGACAAAAAAAGTTTGTCTTGTCAGGTTTGATAATTATTGTACAGTACCCCTCCTGTTTAGCTGGGCACAGTCACCCTGTTTTTCCCCTCCTTTGCACTGTGCAAACTTGTCCAAAGCCAGTTACCCACCACACACTGAGGAAAATGAAAGCCAACTAAAGTTTAGGACTTTTTTCAATGAGCCCAAAACACAAGAGATACAGGCAAGGAATTATGGGTAAAGGACTAAATAATAATGGGGGGAAAGTATTTGATTTGTTAATTTTCATTTTGAATCACTGTGTATGCTTGTTCACTGGGAAGGATTGCATGTTCTGACAAGTACCACCATGCAGCAAGACTGCTCATTAGAGTCTCCATGGCAATTGGGGGAGTGAGGAGGAAGAGTGGGGAGGCTTGTGAGGACCCATGCGGAGATCTCCATTGATCTGGACGAGACTAGCTGGAGAGGATGATTCACTCACTCGCTCAAAAAAGAAAACAAGACCACAGAGTGGTGAGAGATTATAAGCACAGCCCGGAGAACATTCTTTAAAGAAAACAGAGCCATGACTTTCTCAAATTCACACTTCAAATCACAGCTTTGTAACTGAAGACCTGACTGTGAAAGAGCCTGCTAATGAGACCGAAGGGCCATTTTATTAACACACTGGGTCAGTGTTCTTGTGCCATCCATACACAAGTTTATATGCATAAAGACAAAAAGTATCATTAGCAGCTATATTTTTAACAGGGACTTGACTATCAAATCATAAGATGTAAGGCTTCATGAATAGACACAAGCCTCCCAAAACTATTCACTTGTCTGTCTCAGCCTCTACATCTTCTTGTTATTAAATTTTAAATCCTTCTCATCATATTCATCATATGGTCTTGAATAATGAGTCCCCGTCGTATTTTGAAGAAATCATTGTACTTCAGGTGAAACCAAACCATCCCTTGATACAATGTGCACTGGATGCTGGGAGCTTCCCATGATGCACTGTCTTTTCTCTACTCCCTCTTTTCACTCTTCATTCAATCATGAGCTATTATTAATCTCTGACTCTCTTCCACAGTGTGTCTTTTGTCCTGTCTCCCTCCCCTCACCCAAAATCCAATGCAGTAGATGGCCGCCCCTCCCTGAGCCTGGTTCTACTGGATGCATCTTCCAGTTAAAAGAGTGTTTTTCCTTCCCACTGTTGCCAAGTGCTTGCTCATAGGAGCTTATCTGATTGGTGGGATTTTCTCAGTGTTATTGTAGGGTCTTTACCTTAAAATTTAAAGTGATTTGAGACAACTGTGTGTGTGATTTGGTGCTACATAAACAAAATAGATTTGAACTGAAAATTTTGTTGAAAATTGTCATCTCAAACCTTCTCTTGGCTCAGGTTTTGGTTTCCATTTTTGTTGTCTTCTTTCTGACACATGATAGCATTTATCTCTGCTAATCATCGACCCTATGTGTTTTTATTCTGAACAATTCAACCCCCATTTTCCATGTGCTAATGTATTTATATTTGCTTAACTACACTTCTACAGGAAGCTATGAGGTAGTTCAACTTCACTATCCCACCAAAATGTGGTAGGAATTCATCTATTAATTTATTTTTATTTTCACTTCTGTCCAATGTTGTAGCAATACTGCATATCATTTTTCCTTTAGAAATACCTGTCTGTTAGCCTTGGTGTCATCCTAGACAGCTTACTGTTCTATAAATCTCACATCAATGATCTCACCCGTTCTGCCTATTTCCATCTATGCAACAACATCCTTCTTTTTCCACCCAGTCTGCATCAATTCTTGTTCGTAGGCTTGGTACCGCTCACATTGACTATTGTGCTTCTCTCTTGCATGGTCTCCCTCAAAAATGACCTCCAAAAATGACCTCCGTAAGCTTCAACTGGTTCAAAACTCTGCTGCTCGCATTATTACCAGTAACCCCTCCACCAGCACATCACCCCTCTCTTTCAGGAATTTCACTGGCTTTCACTGGCTCACCCAGTTTAAATCTCAACTCAAAACATTTAAGTCTGCATATTCACTGTGATCGTATTGTTCATTTTATCTTGTGCACTTTTAAATAAAATGTATTATTTATTTATTTATTTTTTAAGGTTTCTCCCAACTAAACACTGGACCTTGGATAGATCATGTCTATATTTATCTGTTGGTCCAGCACCAATTCTAGCAACTAGAAGCCTGCTCCATCTTGGAGATGTCTGCTGATCACTCTTCAACTGTCCAAAAATGACTAATGAACAACATCACCCTGTGCAGTGGTTAAACTTCGGAACCAAATATCATGTGTCCAGACTAACTAGCTGACCGATGTGTTGTTGAAAGTTTCTGGTTGTCTTGATAACCCTACCTTTACCACTCTCATTGGTAATACAGTGATCCTTCGCTATAACACGGTTCACCTTTCGTTGCCTTGCTATTTCGTGGATTTTTTTTGTGCAATTTTGCATGCTTTTTGTTTGTTTGTTTGTTTGTTTTTTACAGCGCATTGTGTTCTGCATCCTGGTTGGCTGTAGACCATTGTCAATCAATCTCCTCCTTGTCGTGTCTCCTGTCCAGCACAGAATGCGTTCATTTTGTCAAATTTACATAAATCTTCGATTGCTAGCAGTGTGACTCTGCAGTGCTGTACTGTATGTTTGTAAGTTTTCTCCCCAACAAACACAACAAGGTCAACAAAACGTTTTGCACCGTCAAAGACACCTGCAGTAGCAACAAAAAGGCAGAGGAAGATGCTAAACATTGCACAAAAAGTTGGACTTCTGGACATACTAAAGGAAGGTAGAAGTTACTGTATTTTTCAGATTACAAGGCTCATTAAGTGAAACAAAACAGTCAGATATGTCAAACTTTACTCAACTCATTCTTCTTGCTTCTTCTACTTCCATACCATTGTAGGGATGGAGATCCCGGCTTGCTGCGGTACGTTGGGGTTTTTCCCGGTGGACGAGAGGGTTTGCTCCTGCGCCTTAGGGTCGGGACGGTCCTGACTGTCATCTGCGCTTATGCGCCGGGTGGCAGTTCGGAGTACCCACGCCCTTCTTAGATCCCTAGGAGGGGGGGGGGGGGGGGGGGGGGGGGGGGGGGGGGGGGGGGGGGGGGGGGGGGGGGTGCTGGAAGGTGCTCCACCTGGAGACTCTGTTGTCCTGCTGGGAGACTTCAATGCTCACGTGGGTAACGACAGCGAGACCTGGAGGGGCGTGATTGGGAGGAACGGCCTCCCTGATCTGAACCCGAGCGGTGCTTTGTTATTGGACTTCTGTGCTAATCACAGTTTGGCCATAACGAACACCTGTTCGAACATAAGAGTGTTCCATAAGTGCACGTGGCACCAGGATGCTCTAGGCCGTAGGTCGATGATCGATTTTGTAATCGTATCACCAGACCTGCGACCATATGTTCTGGACACTCGGGTAAAGAGAGGGGCTGAGCTGTCAACTGATCACCACCTGGTGGTGAGTTGGATCAGGTGGCGGGGGAGGACGCTGGACAGACCTGGTGCACCTAAACGCGTAGTGAGGGTGTGCTGGGAACGTCTAGCAGAGGCCCCAGTCCGCGAGATCTTCAACGCACACCTCCGGCAGAGCTTCAACAGCATTCCGAGGGAGACTGGGGACATTGAGTCCGAATGGACCATGTTCAGCGTCTCCATTGCCGAAGCTGCTGCATTGAGCTGCGGCCGCAAGGTGGTTGGTGCCTGCCGTGGTGGTAATCCCCGAACCAAATGGTGGACACCAGAGGTGAAGGGAGCCACCAGGCTGAAGAAGGAGTCCTATCGGGCTTGGTTAGCCTGTGGGACTCCGGAGGCAGCCGACAGGTATCGACAGGCCAAGCGGAATGCGGCTCGGGCAGTGGCTGAAGCAAAAACTCGGGTGTGGGAGGAGTTCGGAGAGGCCATGGAAAAAGACTTTCGGACTGCCTCGAAGAGATTCTGGCAAACCGTCAGGCGTCTCAGGAGGGGAAAGCGGTGCTCTACCTGCGCTGTGTATAGTGCTGGCGGAGCGCTGTTGACGTCGACTGAGAAAATTGTCGGGCGGTGGAAGGAATACTTCGAGGACCTCCTTAATCCCACTGACACGTCTTCCGAGGAGGAAGCAGAGTCTGGGGATGAGGGGTATGACCCGCCAATTTCCGGGGGCGAGGTCACTGAGGCAGTTAAACAACTCCTTGGTGGCAGAGCCCCTGGTGTTGATGAGGTCCGCCCCGAGTTCCTGAAGGCGCTGGACGTTGTAGGGCTGTCTTGGTTGACACGTCTCTGCAATGTTGCGTGGAGATCAGGGGCAGTGCCTGTGGACTGGCAGACCGGGGTGGTGGTCCCCATCTTTAAGAAGGGGGACCGGAGGGTGTGTTCCAACTACAGGGGGATCACACTCCTCAGCCTCCCTGGGAAAGTCTATGCCAGGGTGCTGGAGAGGAGAGTTCGTCCGCTAGTCGAACCTCGGATACAGGAGGAACAATGCGGTTTTCGTCCTGGTCGCGGAACACTGGACCAGCTCTTTATCCTCTCCAGGATACTTGAGGGTGCATGGGAGTTTGCCCAACCAGTCTACATGTGTTTTGTGGACCTGGAGAAGGCATTCGACCGTGTCCCTCGGGGTGTCCTGTGGGAGGTGTTGCGGGAGTATGGGGTGTCTGGCCCATTGCTACGGGCCATTCGATCCCTATACAACCGTTGCAAGAGCTTGGTTCGCATTGCCGGCAATAAGTCGGACTCGTTCCCGGTGGGTGATGGGCTCCGCCAGGGCTGCCCTTTGTCTCCGGTTCTGTTCATAATTTTTATGGACAGGATTTCTAGGCGCAGCCAAGTGGCGGAGGGCTTTCGCTTTGGTGGCCTCAGAATCTCATCTCTGATTTTTGCGGATGATGTGGTTCTGTTGGCTTCATCGGGTGAGGGCCTCCAGCTCGCACTGGAACGGTTCGCAGCCGAGTGTGAAGCAGCGGGAATGAGGATCAGCACCTCCAAATCTGAGGCCATGGTTCTCAGCCGGAAAAGGGTGGAGTGCCCACTCCGGGTCGGGGATGAGTTCCTGCCCCAAGTGGAGGAGTTCAAGTATCTCGGGGTCTTGTTCGCGAGTGATGGGAGAAGGGAGCCGGAGATCGACAGACGGATTGGGGCTGCGCTGCAGTAATGCGGACGCTGCACCGGTCGTCGTGGTGAAGAGGGAGCTGAGTGTAAAAGCGAAGCTCTCAATTTACCGGTCGATCTACGTCCCTACCCTCACCTATGGCCACGAGCTGTGGGTAGTGACCGAAAGAACGAGATCGCGGATACAAGCGGCAGAAATGAGCTTCCTCCGAAGGGTGGCTGGCCTCTCCCTTAGAGATAGGGTGAGAAGTTCGGCCATCCGGGAGGGGCTCAGAGTAGAGCAGCTGCTGCTCCACATCGAAAGGAGCCAGCTGAGGTGGTTCGGGCATCTGACAAGGATGCCCCCTGGGCGCCTCCTGGGTGAGGTGTTCCAGGCATGTCCCACCGGGAGGAGGCCCCGGGGCAGACCCAGGACACGCTGGAGAGATTATATCTCTCGGCTGGCCTGGGAACGCCTTGGTATTCCCCCGGATAAGCTGGAGGAGGTGGCTGGGGAGAGGGAGGTCTGGAGCCTCTTTGCTTAGGCTGCTACCCCCGCGACCCGCCTCGGATAAAGCGGATGAAGATGGATGGATGGATGGATGCTTGAGGGTATTTAAACAAGAGACAAAGGTGTGAAAATGTTCATACCTGTCTGAGAAAAGTGTATAAAGTGTGTAGTGAGGGGTTTTACAGCCTTAAAACATCTATAATAATTGTAAAAAATAAAGCTTGGGCTACTTCACTTTTACCTATCGTGAGTTATTTTTAGAACATAACTCCCTTGATTAACGAGGGACCACTGTAACTGAAATTGTGGAAAGTTTATTTTCGGTCACGTTTTTGCATGTTGCAAATAGTGTGGCTGTGAGGCTATAAACTTGACTTTAAAGTTTAAGACATCTTAAACAATCACAAGTCATCAGTGGTTCAGAACAGTGAGAAAACTGCATGGATGTAGATAAAGCTTTTCTCAGTATTAGCATCAACAATGCGTGCTCTTGTAATCACAAGTCAAACTAAGCATATATCACACTAAACAAATAGCAGTATGTGCACCATGCCTTTAGAAAATATTGCATGTGAGCGATGATGTTAATGATAATTGGCCTACTTATATACTAAAGAATTTGAAAAAAAAGTGATAATGATAATGATGCATCATTAATGGTATAAATTTTCTTTTTTATATAGCAAGCCAATGTTACATTAACTGTTTCCTACACTTGTATCCATTTCTATTTAAGAGTTTAAGTGGAAGTACGTGGAAGAATGATCAAATATTTTGCTTTCTCGTGGCCCATATGGAAACTATTAAAGAGATGCATCAATTCTTTTGGGAGAAGGCCATAAAATGAACACATACTACTACTACTACTACTAATAGTTATAGACAAACAACAGAGGCAATCAGAGAAATGTATGAAGTACGCAGAGATTACCAGTTTTACTTAAGAGGATAAGCTATCTTTTGGTCAGAAATCTAAATTGTTTAGTA
>NW_024582677.1:190245-191840 GCF_018398535.1 Haplochromis burtoni
AAAAAAATATGTAAGAATGTCGGTTCCTGGCCATTTCCCAAAAACAGGGCACAACAGAAAACAGTTTTGGAAACACTGCTCTGGAATGACTCTCTCCAGAGGCACTCGGTTATGTAGGTCTTTTATTCACATTGTTATTTAAAGGATTGGATATCAAGAAAGCATTATGTCCAGAATGAATATACCCAATGTAATAAAATACCTTTCTTCACAGGATCATATTATAGTACCTTTAGGATCTTGATCAAATAATTATTTTACACATTTATTAGCGTGAGAATGAAAGCATAGCAGACAGAGACAGAGAGACAGGCGAGGACACTGAAGGAATTTTGCTGAAAGCTGCCTGGCCTTAAATGCCTCTGATCTTTTCAGCGTGGGAAACGGACATGTTGGAAATATTCCTTCCCAGACCTTCATAAATAACGGTGGATTATAACGCTCTATTTTTGTTCCATTTCTCTCTCCTTCTTCTTAGAGCTTCTCCTCAGACTCCCTTTCAAGCAGAAACTCTGTTGCTATGGTGATTTCAATCGCTGTTATTGCTACAGCATGATGAGTGGGATATGCTGGTGGAGCGGGAGATGCAATATATTTATATTCTCGAGCATTTACAAGCAGATGTCTCAGCCAGCATTTATTCTTCTGCTCTCTCTATAATTGCAACATTCCAGATCAGACATCAACACTGCAGGATGTAGAAATGAAAAGGTAAAAAGAATATTAACCTATTCTCTAAGACATGAATTCATAAAACACTGGCCCTGCAACAAACTGTGGCAACCACTGTTGGGGTTGGTAAATTACTCAAAAAAAGAAATTACACATTACTCGTTACTTTTCTTAAAATACAGTAAGCTACTTAATTATTCACCAGAGAAAGTAATTTGTTACATTACTTGTTACATACTTTCTGTGACCGGAAATGCATTGTCTCATAATACCACATACCAAAAAATAATAGCTTTATTTTAGCCTTTACTTATCAATACAAAGCAAAGTTGACAACCAGCCAAAAGAGGCTTTAAAGTGTTCACCTCAATGATTCTACTTTAGAAACATGAAAAGGTACAAAATTCCACCAGTCAATAAGCTGACTGTTATTGTGTTAGCAACACAATGCAGTTGTTTCTGTCCTGGATACAGTTTGCTTCTTGCCATTCTGCTCTCATCCTTTTGTGTAATAAAAAGAAGTGATTTCCATATCCACTCTATAGACTGTGCCACTATTTTCCTTCTCTGACATCTGAACTGAAATCTGCTGATTGTGGTGCTAGTGCAAGTGGAATTAATAAGTGGAACCGATAAGCAAGCAGACTAACAAAACCAAAGAATTGAACTAGTGGGAACTGTTTTCTACAAGAACTGGTTCTTGATTCCCATCCCTACACACCAGTCAAGAATTACGTCCCAAATCCCCCCTTCCCAAGATAAGGACAAATGCTATTCTACATGCACATACAGTGGGGCAAAAAAGTATTTAGTCAGCCACCGATTGTGCAAGTTCCCCACTTAAAATGATGACAGAGGTCAGTAATTTGCACCAGAGGTACACTTCAACTGTGAGAGACAGAATGTGAAAAAAAAATCCATGA
>NW_024582677.1:192580-212453 GCF_018398535.1 Haplochromis burtoni
GAGAGATCCCAAGAACACCATACCTACTGTGAAGCATGGGGGTGGAAACATCATGCTATGGGCTGTTTTTCTGCCAAGGGGACAGGACGACTGATCCGTGTTAAGGACAGAATGAATGGGGCCATGTATCGTGAGATTTTGAGCCAAAACCTCCTTCCATCAGTGAGAACTTTGAAGATGAAACGAGGCTGGGTCTTCCAACATGACAATGATCCAAAACACACCGCCCGGGCAACAAAGGAGTGGCTCCGTAAGAAGCATTTGAAAGTCCTGGAGTGGCCTAGCCAGTCTCCAGACCTCAACCCCATAGAAATCTGTGGCGGGAGTTGAAAGTCCGTGTTGCTCGGCGACAGCCCCAAAACATCACTGCTCTCGAGAAGATCTGCATGGAGGAATGGGCCAAAATACCAGCTACTGTGTGTGCAAACCTGGTAAAGACCTATAGTAAACGTTTGACCTCTGTTATTGCCAACAAAGGTTATGTTACAAAGTATTGAGTTGTATTTTTGTTATTGACCAAATACTTATTTTCCACCCTGATTTACGAATAAATTCTTTACAAATCCTACCATGTGGATTCATGGATTTTTTTTTTCACATTCTGTCTCTCACAGTTGAAGTGTACCTCTGGTGCAAATTACTGACCTCTGTCATCATTTTAGGTGGGGGAACTTGCACAATCGGTGGCTGACTAAATACTTTTTTGCCCCACTGTAACTACGTGAGAAAGTGATTTTACTATTACTAAAGTGATATTATTAAAATATGTGATCAATACATAGAATAAGGGAATTTGCCACTTGTCACACTTGTAACAAAAGGTAATTAGCCATCAAGACACTCTGGCCCTTTGTTTCAGCCAACCCCTCATTGTCACAAGGTGTGGGGTAGGTTGGCCCTATAGTTATCAATGAGGTTTCACAAAAAAAGATGTAATAAAAAAAACCCAAACTATTTCTTTTTTTCAGATCAGAGAAACAATACGATGCTTAAAGATTACAATATTATCAACATTACTCTGACTTGGTCTCTGTTTTAAGTCTTGATGCTTGCTTGATAATACAGTTATGGAAAGTTTCTGAGGTCTCCATTTTCAAGTTTCTAATCTTGATCTAGAAACCCCGTACCTCACTTACAAGTCACTTATGACAAATGCATACGCCTGGATTGCCAGGGGTATAATCTTTGCAAGATAAGTTTGTTAGAAGGCACATGGAAGCCATACTTCCTTGGGCTGGCTGTTGGTTTATGGCTCAAAACAAACCATTCTGACCACTGAGACAACCATCCCCAAAAGCAAGGGAAAAGGCTGATCCGTGACACTGTGCACTGATTTACTGATGTAATAGTGGCTCTTTTAATTTAGAGAGGTCAATAAATGGGTACATGGGGTGTTTGTTCTTCTTGTGGATGTGTGTGACCTTTGGGTTTGCAGAAAGGTATGAGGTCAATTCCGTAGTTTCCAGCTGAAGGAAGCCTTGTGATTGATCCAAATCTCACAAGCTCTGTCTCCGTAATTTTATCACCAGCATGAGTATAAGTAGATTTGTTTCTCTGAGCAAACCAGCTCTTCCCCTCTCCTCTTTATATTACATCACACTGCAGTGATGGAGTTTTATCAGTTCTTTATACTGTACAATGCTGCATTCCTCTTGCTCTAAACTATTTGATTCCTCTTTGGAAACTCACAACCACCTTTCTGTTCACACATATTGAAATAGCCGCTACCAAATTTTTCCCACCCCAGCATCCTGACTTACCCCCAACATCCAGCAGCACTCCACATCCCCTTGCAATGAAGTGGCCCAGTTTCCATGGCAACCCCATACACCAGCATATTATTCCCCTTTCAGAACTCAAAAGAGGATCAATTAGTGATGATGTCATTGCGTCAAGAGAAACACTCAAATCCCGATCTCGATTGCCTGAGAGCAGCCAGTCCCAGCCTCTGTGTGTGTGTGTGTGTGTGTGTGTGTGTGTGTGTGTGTGTGTGTGTGTGTGTGTGGTGTGTGTGTGTGTTGTGTGTGTGTGTGTGTGTGTGTGTGTGTGTGTGTGTGTGTGTGTGTGGTAGAGAGAGTGTGAGAGGGGTTTTAATGGTACATAGTAATTTACCGTAAGTGTAAATAACGGTTAAAAAAAAAAAGCAAGGTTAGATTCTTCTCCTTGCAGCTCAGGCTGGAAGATGAAGGCAGACTTGGGGTGCCTGAGTCACCACCACTACACACTGTGTGGGATGCCTGGATGGCAGCAGAATGGAGAACAGGAGCAGAATGAAATCCACTGATTATCAGCATGAGGGTTAGATGAAAACGAGACATGGAACGAAGTAGGAAGCAACATGTCAGGTGCAAGTATCACATTTCTCCTCAAGGAAAAAGTAGCACAAAAATGTGCTCCACGTCAACTAGAGACCTTGCTCTGCCATTTTTCTGATAGTACAAATTGATAAAATAACTCCCATCATAATTTTATAACTCTCCAGCAGCTCTCGCACCTTTTTCTTTCCAACACAAGAACAGAGAATACTGAGGAGATCTTTGGTGAGTTCATTGCACCAGTGAAACCAATAAGCCATGCTAACAGTGTGTGAGTCCAGGTTATACATATATTTTTTATTTCTCTCTGGAACTGGATTTGGGTTTGGACTCTTTCTTTTTCCAGTGGACTGACATTTCTGCTTATTTTTCCATTTTTTGGCAGATGAGCAGAGTTTTACAACAACTGCACTGGGCAAGCCAGTAAACTTGAACAAATATACTTTTAGAGACACTCTTCTAAAGGCTCACTGTGGTGGAGGTGGGGTCTCTGGCTCTGCTACAGTGGAGGGGTGGTGAAGTGGGCTTGAGGGGCAGTACCAGGGTGGCTGGCAGGGCAGCTGCTGCCACTCAGTAATCAGACTCTCCCTTTTCAGTGATGCTGGGGCTTGAGAGAGGAGCTGAGTGTGGACTGGAGAAGCAGCTGAAAAGAATTCCTAATGTCAGGAAAAAGGAAAAAATATTGTGGCAATAAACACCACAAAACTGTCACCTGAGGCTAAGTAGGGTCTATTCATTTCACACTCCCCCTTCTACCTCCAAATGTCATTAGTAAGGAAACTGGATTCCCAAAGGCGTACATAACTGTGTTTTGCAAAATGGATTGGATATTGATTGTGATGTGCAACAGTAGTCAGCGTCAGGCTTTTGGCTTTTTGATTTTTTTCAATAATTAAGTCTGTCTCTAATCATTGCCAAATAGAGGAATGTTTGTGCTATGGCAAGGTACAACATTTGACCGTCACATGGTTAAAAGCAAAGCATAGAGTGTGATCATGAGACTGATCCCCACACTGTTCCACAAACTTATTAAACTGAGGTCAGTCCATCCCTTATAGCAAAGGCAACCTACGGCTTACAAGGCACATCTGGTCCTTTTGCTGCATGCAGCTTACGAGCCACAGGTTAGAATTAGAGTTAACCATACATATATACTTTTTTTGCTAGTTTTCACTAGCAGTCAAAAACTAATGTGTACACTTATGTCTGCATTTTTATTTTGTTAAATACGAACAAAATTATAGCAGAAGCTCCCGTGTGTCTGGCCAGAAAGAGAATACCAATGTGTTTGGCAGAAGAAACAAAATGTCTCTTTTGATGTTGAATATTGCAAAGGCCTGCCTTAAAGGGTGTGCAAGGCAGAAGCTAATCACAGCCTCAATTCTATGGATTTGCTCAACCATTCAAACATAAGTGTCAAAGACTGGTTGAAGAAAAAGAAAATGTGCCATCTGTGCAGCAAGTACAGTCGTGAAATTTCCTCACTACAAAATATTCCACAGTCAACTGTTAGTGTTATTATATCTGTGGAGGAGTGCGGTCTGTGGGTCCGCTACAGAGGGAGGGGTGGTGAAATAAGTTCAGAGGGCAGTGTCTGGCAGAGCAGCTGGGACCAATTCCCTAATCATGCTCTGCCTATTTCAGTTACGCCAGGACTGGGGACAGAGGAAGAGCTGAGATGGAGGAGAACAATTTTTGTTGTGTAATCACACTGAAAATAATCCATCACTTCCCTGCAAACACAGGCTTTGCTTGTGTGTATATGTGTGTGTGGGTTGTATTATGTCTGTAACACAATTGTGTTACAGTAACAAAGTGGAAGCAATTGGGAACGACAGCAAAGCAGCTATGAAGTGGTAGGCCACCTATAATCACAGAGCAGGGTAAGCAATGCTGAGGTGCATAGTACACAGAGGTCAAGAACTTTCTGCAGAGTTCATTGCCAGATACCTCCAAACTTCCTGTAGCCTTGAGATTAGCAAAAGAACAGTGCATACTCAAAATGTGCTCATCTAATGCAGCACAGATAACATCTTGGAGAAGCTCACAGCGGTCGTGAGTACTCAGACTATGCTCTTTGAACGCAAAATTGATAACATCTCGTAGAAGCTCACAGCTCTCCAACAGGAGATTGAGAGACTAGTGACCGACATTTAGATCGTAGTTTCTTAGTTTCAGTAAAAGAAACGTAATTTTTCACTGTACCAAAACATTTTGGACGATTTCATGCTTCCAACTGTATGTGAAAAGTTTGGGGAGGGGTCTTCCTTTTCCAACATGACTGCCCACCAGTGGACAAAGCAAGGCCCATAAAGACCTGGGTAAGTGAGTTTGGTGTGGAAGAACTTGACTGGCCTGCACAGAGTCCTGACCTCAAGCCAACAGAACAACTTTGAGATGGATTAGAGCAGAGATGGCCAGCCATGCCTTGCCATCCTCCAAGAATGTATATCACCTATCTCCAGCTACTTGATTAAGGTAACCAGGTGAAGCAGAGTGGTGGGCCTAGGCATGGTCCAAGGTTTTCCACTTCCTGGATGTGCTGCTTGTCCTAGGCCTGCAGTACCGTGCCTCCAGCCGCCTCCAGTCATCTGTTTCTGGTGCATTGTGGACAGCTCTGCCACCATCTGTGTCAGTGCTTGCAATGGCTGTTATAGGCTGTGTTGGGCACCAGTGCAGTATTTCTGTGTCACTGTGGGTTCCCTAACACAGACAGTCAGACACAACACTTTTGTTATACTTTTATTTATTACATTACACACTATCTTTAATGATTTTTTTTTAGACAATGCACAGTTCACTCAGTGTTATCCGTTGTTGCAGCTTCCCTGGCTGCCAGTCCAAGTGGATGTTGCACACCTCAGTTCTGGTGCACTACTACATGAATAGAAGTAATTAGACAATAGCTGGAAGCTGTGCCTTCCTTTGTCTCCTAGCAATGCCCCCTGTTCCTCTGTTCCACCCCTCCCCTTTAGCTGAGGCAAAACCACACCCTGCCACCAATAAATTAAAAAACAAAACAAAACAGAAAGATCCTCTTTAAATTTTGGCTTAAGAGAGGAGGTTTTGCAATCATCATCTGTTGCAGCAACCATTCTTTAGACACTGAGGCCTCAGAGGTGTGTGTCTTGTGTGGAATTTGCTTCCTCCGTCTCATTATATCTCATTTTTCGAGCCGATCTCTCCTTGTTATAATGAGAGTGTATATATTCTCTCTGTCTCTGTCTGTTTATTTTTCCTTCGTCCTTTATGTCTTTGTGAACCCCAGCCTTATATCTTCCCACTCTGACGTCCCCAACAAATCTGTATCTCGTGGCTTTTCTTTGTGTTTTTGATTCACTTACTCAGTTCCATGTTTGCTGTAACATTTTGGACTATCAGCATTAAATGCTCATTTTGAGTTCGACTCCTGCCTTCTGTCCTTTTGGGTTCAGAATTTCCAGCTCACACAGCCAATACATAACCTAATGTGGGAAAGGTCAACAAACATACAAAAAAGACATGTTAATTCTGTTTATAATTGAGGTGGTCCTTCCGAAATAACCACAGCATACTCATCTATATGTGTGGAGTTGTATCTAAATAAAATGCAAAACAGGTAAATCACCTTCACAGAGTGTGCAGTGCACAATCAGTATCAGAGAGGATTAACAGGGTAATAAGGCACAGAGAATGCCAGTCAGACACTGACGAGGGTGGGAAAAGAACAAAAGAGGGAAATAAAAACGGAGAAAATTATATGAAGAACAGGTCTTCAGTTAAAACAGGAATCAAACTGAAAGAGGTGCCAAGAAAAAGCTGATAAGGCAAACTGAGAAACACACAAAAAATGGGAGAAGCCATTAAAAGCTACTGCCATTGTCTTTGCCAGTGTTCATCAAATGACTATCGTAATGCCACACCACCTCCTCCCAGTAAACACATCTTATAATCTTGGAATGGGAGGCATAATTAGCCTGTTGCAGGAAAGGCAGCCAGTTACATATAATATAAAATGTCTTGAGCAGCTTTAAACACATAGTGTACTAACACAGTGTCTAAAATCATCTTACAGATTTTATGACGATTTCTCAAAAAATTAAGAGGATAGACTTTCCAAGATAATTTCCTGCAGACATTTTATAACGTGCAGATTTGTAAATGGACTTTATTAGCACAGCTGCTCACCTGCATCACACTTTGATACATTTATATTAAAATGGTCACGGTCGCTGTCCGGGGTTCTGATCTCTTTTGTTTGAGCTCTTTGACCCGTTCTGATGCCTCAGGAATAACACACACACACACACACACACACACACACACACACACACACACACACACACACACACACACACACACACCACATCTCTGTGTCTCTGTGTAGAATCAGATGAGACTAGATAATTTAACACACCCCGTTTATTCACATCCATCATGTAGAATTGGATTTCAGCTTCCTTGCGCGCATGTGTGGAGAGAGGTGCATGGAAGAGAGAGGGAGAGAGAGGGAGAGAGAGAGGGAGGGAGGAAAGAGGGAGGGGGGGGGGGGGGGGTTGATAGCGAGTGGACTAGTTGAAATGCGCGGCACATTCTTATGTGGAAGACGAGACGAGCAGGCAGCAGTCCTTGGGCCAAGCGACATATCAGCACTTAACAACCGAACAATCTCCACGCACGGCACGGGAAACCTCGTTTCATTCCTTAATCTCTTCCGCAAAAGCAAAATTACCGCATTCTTCCAAGCGGTAATTCTGCAACAAACCCAAACTGCATACCGGCTGGAAGTTGCATCGCCTGGAGCCACCGGGGAATCTTGTACCTTTACAGCTCCGCCAGGCTTGATTTGTCTCCTGTGGTGTGCGCGAAGGGGCCGCGGCGCAGGAGTTCTATTTGGAGCAAATTGATAAAATGGTAAGATTTGCTGGGGGAATTCACGAATCACATTTTAAGTTGTTAAACCTGCATGTAAAGGGAGGAGAATGGAAGTGAGCGTGCCGGGATCTTGCGGCATGTGTCGGATGATCTCAGTGAGGAGGTTGCTTCCTATCAGTGGCTGCCGGCAGCGCGCAGTTTGCACACTGCAAAGGAGAAGGACCATCACTAAGCAATGAATATGAGAAAACAGAAAGACAGGATATTGGAGCAGAAAAGCACCTATGTACAAAATAGCGCATTGTCTATATATTCGTCTGTGAACATGAGGAGTCTTTAATATATTCTGATTAAGTAATTCTTAAAATCAGAATATATTTATATATATTTAAAATCAGAATAATATGCATGAGCTCTTTTATGGATAAAAGAGCCCTTCTGTGTTATCCAGTCCTTCCTCTGTTATTAGAGTATTCAGTTCAATTACTCAAAGATAAGATTAATATTATCATCTATTCCATAATTTGGCACACACACACATACAAATATATATATATACACACACGCACACATGCATATGCACATGTGTGTGTGTTTCTGTCTGTCTGAAATCCAGGCCTTTGGGTAAATGCTGTGTGTGACCTTGTAATGCAGCCTGCTGTCGCTGAATAACAATTGCGGCTTCTCTTCTTTCTTTGCCTGGCTGGTTTGGGAGGGTTAAAGCTACACTGAAAAAGCTATTCAGTCCCAGCCGCCTACATCTACACGTCTGTTGTGTCTGAATGATGGCAGAAGATGTGTTTTCTCTCAGCACTTGTGTTTCTTAATGATGGGGGGAAATATGTGTGCGTGCAAGTCTGCGTCCCTCTGTTCCGATGACATTATAAAATGCTGTTGAGTTATTTATTTACATCTTGGAATGCTCAGCTGCAGCATCATTCATAAGACTCGCCACAAATGCGATAAGTAATGCTCTGTTTTTCTATCTGAACATGTGTGAGAACTGTTTAAATATCTGAGTTGGTTCATCCCAAAGAAAAAGTGTGTATGCAGTTCTAATTTGTTTAAATTTACAGGTCACATACAGCTCAGCATATCAGAGAAACCACAGAATCCTGTTTAGATTTGCTTGACCTAAGAGTAACAAACATTCCCATAATACCTCGTGCAGGAAAGTGAGGAGACATTTAGAGTGTAACAGCACAAGTAGGACCAGAGAGCTTTTCTGTCCTTTAGATCTCAGTGATGCTGACATTTAAATGACCCAATTAGCCTTGTTGTGTTGACTGGCCTGATCAGCCGAGGAAAGAGAAGAAAAAGTCAGGCAGGAGAAGGAGAAGATATTAGGCATCAGGCCCAGTCTCAGCAAGGCAGCCTTGTAACACACCCAGTGTCATGCATGAGTGAGTGTCATTTATAGTTGTATTGAGGCGATCCAGTTCCCATGCAAAAGGGTGAACACAATAAAAAGTAATGTTAGTTTTGAAATACTTGCCACATCCATGTCTGCAATTAATGGTTTACGATGGTTGAACTGAATGGCAAAGAGAGCACATTTTAATGGCTACACCATCCAATCAAATAGGAGTTTTCTGGATGTGATGTGCATCATTTAATGCAAACAAAAGCCACAAAATTTTACATTTGAACTTTATAAATTTGACCAAATATGGAGCTGCCAGCAGAGTTCTTCATATTAGTACATATCATTCTGGACGGTAATTGTTGATGTCACTTTAAACAGATTATGAAGAATGGGGGAGGCTTGGGGGTCTGCATTTAGGGGACACATTGAGTAAGGGTTCTGGCAAATTCTCCCCAATAAATTTCAAGTATTGGAGACTTATCTTTTCTGCATTGTGGTTTAATTTATCTAAAAGAAAATAATTTTTTAAAAAATGTAACCAGGATATGCTGTTGAAATTAAAGGCCTTTCACAATGAAGACCTGGTTATGGTAGCAGCCATACATACACAAAATATTTTAAAATATAATGTAAATTTCAAGATCTAGATCATGATGTATACGAATGTCCACCACTAAAAAACACTGCCTTTAAAAAACATGTAAGTCTCCTTCACTGGGGTCCTTATCATTTTATTTATGTCTATATGCTAAATTCACCAGTTGTTAGAAACATCATATTAAAAGTTTTGCAAGTTATTTCAAGTCCAAGGTGCAAAGTAAGAAAATAGTGTTTTACCTAGACCTGTCAAAACCCTTGGTGTAACTGTTTAAAGGAGTGTAGCTGATAACTGGAACTGTGACAGAGAAAGGCACACTGAAAGTTTATCCACTATCGTCTTTTTGTTTTCTATGTGCTGTCAGTGATGGCCAACCCACCAAATCATAAGGAATGCAAGGGCACAACTGACACTAGACTCAGTAAAGACAGTGGTATGTATATACACTCTATCAAAATAATTAATCACAGGAAGAAAAATATTATACAGTGAGGTTTCCTGGCATTCTTGATCACTTTTAAATATTAATTGTTAATTTCCCTCATTGAATGTTCTCCCTGCAGAATACAGATACATAAAAGCCTGATTTACCTTTCTGTCCTCTTTTGTGTTTGCCTGGTTTTAGACATGAGCGTAACAAATTGGCACTTCTGTCTACTATCAGGCTGATTTGTTTGGGGAAGTGACCTGCCTGAATGTGCCTGAATGTCTTCATCAATTAACTTATAAACCTTTCAGTTTTGACTGTGGTTACTATTTTGGGGGATTTTTTTGATCATTCTTAGGACTCATGTACATCTCTAGCCACAACACTTGGGCTATAAACTCCAAAAACAGAAATCTACAACTTTCCAAGATAAAATAAACTTTATTAGTCCAAAAGTTGGGAAATTCACATTGTTACAGCAGCAGAAAAAATGTTTTATAGTGCAGTGGTTGTGTGTTAATAACAGCAGGTATTGAGTATTGTACATTGAGATATGTACAGCCTCCAGTGTTTGCATATGCGGTGTGTTTTCACGTGTATATTCACTGCTTAGTTGGTATTTAGACATTTGTCCTTATCCCACTTCCTTCTGGCTCTTCCATGGTTATATAACTGCAGTTACAGTCATCACAAAAAATGTAGTGGCTGTATTCAATGAGATTATTTTGTGTTTTTATTTTTGGTATGCAGGGGTTGCTCTAAATATTGGGAGGTGATCTTTCCAGCTCCCCAAAACGACACATGTGCTTTGCAGTTCAATTCAATTCAAGTTTGTTAATGCTCCAGGAACCTGTAACTGTAAATGACACTGAAGTAATGTTACTATTTCAATACAATATGTTGAGCATAGCATTATTCCAGGCAGGCCGCAAAGCTCAGCCACTATTACAGGAGATCAGCTGATTTTGTTTTACACATCCAATTGTCTGTTTCACATAGGGCGTTAGCTGTATGTCCCCAGTTGCTGCAAATCTGCAACTCACCACCCCATCTCTCTTTCTGTGCCTAATCTTTTAAAACCGGAACCAATGAAATAACTGCCAGAAATCTTTAATTTTTTGATAATACAGTGTTTGTTGAACCTTTAGACAATGTATATATATAAATTTTAATCTACATATATGATTTTAAATTTTTCTGTGTTTGCAATTTAGTCATTACAATGTGTCATGCAATTTATATCATTTTTTGAGGGTAAAAGTCACACTGATGATGTAGAAGTCTCAAAAACTCACAACACACATGTATTAAATATGATACACTTGGCTTTAAAGGGCTAAATATTGTATCTGGTGTCACTGTTTACTCTGAGCTGGGCTTTTGCTGCTCCACTCCATGTCTCCAGCATTCCCAGTATGGATGTGGAATCGTGAGGCGGTGTGTACAGTGAACAGACCCATACCAGAAAATGCAAGTTGCTAGAGGTGCAAATATCACTACGATCTTTTGACTGGTGAACAGTCTTTGACCAGCATCAGGCTCATGGGTGGCCAAGGCTCATTGATCCACATGGGCAATGAAGGCAGGGCCATGTGGTCTGATTCAACAGACGAGCTACTGTAGCTCAAATTGCTTAAAAAATTAATGCTGGTTCTGATAGAAAGCTGTCAGAATATACAGTACTTACCAGTTTGTTACGTGTGGGGCTGCATGGCTGCAGACCAGTAAAGGAGCCCATGGTGACCCTTGTCCACTGCCAAAAACACCAACAATGGGCCTGACTGTCAGAACTGTTCCACGGAGCAATGGAAGAAAGTGACCTGCGCCACTAGGCCAGCACTGCCTCTCAGTGTCAAGTCTGCGTCTTTGTGATTTGTTTTGTGTTTTATTTTGATAGTCCCTCTCTGCCATCTTTGTGATGGCAGAGAGGGTGTTCTTCTGTTGAAAACCTGGCACTAGGATGCACTATGGCCAGTGGAGGCAGTGTGATGCTTCAGTTCAATTCAATTCAGTTTTTTTAATATAGTGCCAAATATCCACAACAGTTGCTCCAAGGTGCTTTGAGAATTTAAGAGGAAAAGACCCTAAAATAATAAAAGAGAACAGAGAGAACCCCAACAATCATATAGCCCTACAAGGACTTTGGTGACAGTGGGAAGGAAAAACTGTCATGGCTGTGTGCAGGCAGGCAGGGAGGAAGGACCCAGAATGCAGGACTCACTGAGGAAAAGTTGAACTCAAAATAAACAGCTTTATTGCAGGTTGCAGACTGAAAAGAAGACTAACTATACTTAGGGAAAATAAACTAACAGGCAGGCAAAACAGGTACTGGAACACACAGCAAAACCTGAGGGTGAGCAGACATTAACGACACAACAGAGAGCAAAGGAAAACACAGGGCTTATATACACTGGGGAGTAACTAGGGAATGGGAAACAGGAGGGAGACACAGCTGGGAGAAATTAGACTAACCAGACAGGGGAGAAGTAAAACTGAACACACTGACATCAGACTGGGACTATCAAAATAAAACACAAAACAAATCACAAAGACGCAGACTTGACACTGAGAGGCAGTGGTGGTCCTAGCCTGTTTGGCGCCTGGGCGAACACTCCCCCCCACCACACACACACATATGAAGAGAGAGAGAGTGTGCATTGTTTGCAAACGGCTACCAAACAGCCATCATAATTCATCATACAATGAGAACAGGACAAATCAACAATTGACTAATTAATATTAGAATCTGTAACATAATGTATTGTTTGGAGTTTAGTCTGTTACTGTTACTATTTTTACCATTTCTCCTTGGAGCAACTGTAACCCGCATAACTTCCTTAGGGATTAATAAATTATTCTGATTCTGATTGTTTCAGGATGACCTGCCATTATCCAATGACACATCTGCTTACCTGCATCTTTTGCTCGTTTTACATAACCTAACAGACCTACACCTTAGCTCACAGATTCACTTTGTGTAGGGTTTATTTCTGGGATTTCACACAACCCAGGATTCAAATCATGAATACATAATGGGCTTGGATTTACAACATTATGAATGAAATGTGCTCTATTTGGAAGCAGCCGGCCCCCCTCCACTTTCGACGGGTTGTGTATGAGACTTTAAATCATCAAACTGTAAATTATAAATTTTAAATTGTTCCCTTTACCTCGAGTCCTAAAGTGTATATTTATTTTCTTACTCTTCTTATATTTATTGTTTGTTTACTTGCACTGCTGTACTGGAGCCTTGTGTCTCGTTTCTCTAATTACTGGACTGTATGTAGCGGAGATGACAATAAAGTTTACTTTGACTCCAGCAGCGAGCAGGCGCACCGAGGGCTCTTGCGCTCACTTTTCGCATATAGAATTTCGAAAAAACATCGGTGCAAATTATAAGTCTGCATGATTTTTGTTTTTATTTTTTTTTATTTTGCAAGTTGGTTATTAGATGCTGCTCTAGCCAGCCAGAGAATCCCCCGCCGCCCCGCCCTCTCCTCCCTGTGCCGCAAGCAGTAGGCGCACCTCGCAAACAGAGGGCGCCCCTACTCCCAGCAAATGGGCGATAGAAAACCGATCAGTGCCTATGACATTCCTACTATGCGCTGGCATGACGTCGGGGCAGCATGAGAATGAGCTATTTTTTTATTTATTTATTTTTAGCCGATGCCCGTGATGTCGCCTCCCACCACGATGCCGCCCCAGGCAACCGCCTGTGTCGCCCGTATCAAAAACCGCTACTGCTGAGAGGCAGACTGAAAGAATATAACACATGGAACCCAGGGACGACAGAGACTTAAAGAAGAATTAACATCAAACTAAACTCATGACCAGAACCAAACTGAAACATTGATTTATAATACTCATCAAAACAGGATAGCTAAAGAATCAGACATAAATCATAATACAGAAAAACACCAAAACATAAGAAAAAGAAAATGCTGTGACAAAAACTTCCTTTTAACAACAAGAAATGACCAGCAGAACCAGGCTCAGGAGGGACAGCCATCTGCTGCGAACCAAGGTTTTCTCCTGAAAAACCTTGTATATACCTTGTGGATGTTACTTTGACATGCACCACCTACCTCAGCATAGCTGCAGACCATTACGGCTTTTCATGGAAACAGTATTCCCTGATGGCTGTGGCGTCTTTCAACAGGATAATGCTCCTACCATAGCAAAAATCATTCATGAGTGATTTGAGGAACAAATTGTTGGATTTATTGACCTGATCTTCAATCCAGTCGATCTCAATCCAACCAAGCATCTGTGGGATGTGCTGGACAAACAAGTCCAATTCATAGAGGCCCCATCTTGCAAATTACAAGGTTTAAAGGATGTGTTGCTAACATCTTGATGCCAGATAACCACAGCTCTCCTTCAGGGTTGTTTTGGCAGAAATCAACTTCAATATTAGGCATTCTGTCATAATATTATGCCTGTTATGAATTATGCCACACAGGAACCAATCAAATGCAAGGTAAATAGCTGTCTCTCTGTCTCATTGTGTTCACAATATTGTAATTTGAAAGTAATGTAATGTACTGGCTCCTAAAACACACTTGCCTACAGCCAGGTTTTTGTAGCCATGAAAATTGGCAATACAGTCTGTGACACTCACAGAGAATCTGGCTGTTTAATGACTCTTAGCTATGGTGCATTTTGAGGATGTTTTAATGTTATTTAAACTGTTACTTTCTTTGCGCTTTAAAAAGCCATTGCCTCGGCCTTGTGACTGCATAATTCCCAACAGAATTGTGGGAAAAATGGGACATAATAGGAGCGAGAAACCAGGCCAGTTTTCATACTGTCTTTTCTTCTTTGTCTCCCACTCTCCATCCCTCTCTCTGTAATGCATGAACCTCTCTCTCTATCTCCAAAATAATGAAGACTAAGTCATGTCTGTGTATATTAATTCCTCCCATAATTCCTTGGGCTAAATATAGAGCCAGAGACTTGAGTGACTTAGTGAGATATTCAGTGGGAATTAGACAGTCCGGTGGTGGATTAACACATGAGATAATTAATCTTGAAGCACAAAAAGAACATTTCATTTTTCTGAAAAGAGGAGTAAACACCTCCTTGATTAGAGATAGAAAGAGAAGAATAGTTTTGGTTTGAGGTTCTCTCAGTGAGTAGAGGGGGATAAGCCAGTGCATGCCTCTTCTCCCGGCTACAACAGCTGTCAAGCTTGACCAGAACACATCCTGGGGGGCTAGACTGCTCTAACTAAAATCAAAGGAGGCTCACGCTTTTTGCAATCCTGCTTTTTCCTCCCTGTCTCTTTTCCTTCTAATGATACATCTCATCACTGAGAAAGTGTCTCTCGGCACCGCAGCAGTGTTACAGGTGAGTGATCATTAGGATATCCTTGCTTCTCCTTTTCCTTATGCCGGAGCGAACCAATTCCTCTTCTCCCAAGTGAATAGTTTTTCTCAGCACCCACATATTCATAATGCAGCTCTTTTTCGCCAGCCTGCTCCCCTCTTACTTTCTCCATCCCTTCTTTGCTTATTCTCAGTCTCTTGGGTGAAACTTTACACGAATGTTTATTCAAAGTACAGACCGCAGTCTCCACATTGTGTGTATGTTTAGTTTAGAGAGTGACTGTGCCTCTGTGTGCATAAGTGTGTGCTTTTTTTAAATTAGGTATGTGCTCTTTAGACGAAGCATCAAACATTACACACATCCAGGCTGACACTGTTCAACATGAAAGCCGCTGAGACTCATTAGGACACTGATTACAGCTTGGGGAGGAGAATTCTGAGCAGCTGCTGAGCTTACAGGCAAACACCCACACACACTCATGCATTCTCATTTTATGTGTGTTCATGGGTAACAATATGTTTGTTTTTAAGTAGGACCAGTTTGGTTATTATTTAAACAAATGTTTGTGAGTTGATCACAGTTTGGTGCTATATAGAGATTGGTAGTGCTAATAGATATAGTCAATTGGCTATGTGATCGTGTGAGATTGTGCCCTCTCTAGACTCCCTGCTGGCCACTGGCCACAATTTCCTGAATTCCTCAGTGTTATCTTTCATGTGATGTTTGGATGCACAGGAAGAATGTGCACAAATTTCTATCAGGAGAGTTTCTATAGATAACTTCACAATGAATTACTGCTTTCAATTCTTTTTTCTTCTGTTGGGTATTGGACAGCAGTATGTGTCCCTTCGCAGCTATTGCTCCTTTGCTCCTTTGCCCCTGGCTTTCTGCTTCAGCTGCTACCACAGTTGCACTGTGTGGAAATATTGTAAATCAAATTAATTTGATCATTAATCACACAGTTAAAATGTTTTCCAGTAATCATCTTGCAAACATTTAGATCCAAGAGTTCAAGAATGAATATTAATGCTGTCTGCTTCCACTGCTTTTCAGATTTCTGTTTTCCTTTGCTCTTATTCAAAGTTTTTAATTTATTTTGTTTCTGTGAATCACTTTGTAACTTTTAGGTGAAACATTATAAACATTCTGTCATGAACTTATAGCTGTCCTTTCCAACTACGCTACTTATGTATTTGTGATTATTGACCACACCATTGAAAATGGTTCCAGATGGTCTTTAGGTGTTTTTGTAGACTGGAAATGTGTGGCTGGCCACAGCCATGTTGATTGATCATATATACTCACAGTTACATATATACAAACACAGTACATATGTAACTACAGTATATGACTATGGCAGTGTACTGACCAGGAGATGAGTACACTGTGGTCATAAAGGGATGGAAATGGTCATCAACAGTACTTAGGTAGTACTCAGTTTGTACTAAGGAGCCCAAAACGTCCCTAGAAAAAATACCCCACATTATTAGGCAGGATGGATCCATGATTTCATGTATTTTATGCAAGGGAAGATGTTTCCAATCTTTTATTGTCCAGTTTTAGTCAACCCATGTATTTTGCTTTTAGGTAATGGAAGGGGAAACCCGGTATGGACTTCTATTGCTGTAGCCCATCTGTGTCAAATGTTGCCTTTCTATCATTTTGAAGAAGTCTGGCTATTCTTTTCTGGCCTGGAGATTTGTGAAATTTGTGTCTCCATTATTAACGCCATTATTACAGACTAACTTGTCAGCATTTATTTTAGACATATTCAAGCAGAAATGTTGCCATTAACCATTTTTGAACTATGGGTTGATTCTGTTCAACAGTACAGTCATTGCTCTCTGATGGGAAGAAGCAAAAACACTCCTTCCTCCCACGCATGATCATGTTTGTACTGAGAAACTGTAGGTCTGTTCTTCTATGGGTCACTCTATTTGTGGGAAAGAGGGGGTGGGGGTTATCTAAATGAATGGAGTTGTTGCTGTATGAGGCAAGGAGGTGCTGCAACAGCTCTGTGCTTAAATAGGATTTTAACCATTCATAAAGGAATAAATGAGGAACTCAATATGCAGAAATCATTTTTGCTATTTTTATATTTGTATTTTTCTTGAAGGATGCAGACTTCTTCCTGTACCACTGCTTGAAGAAGGTGTCTTCCAGAAACTGGCAGTAGGACTGGGAGTTGAGCTTGACTCCATCCTCAACCCGAAAAGGCCCCACAAGCTCATCTTTGATGATACCAGCCCAAACCAGTACTCCACCTCCACCTTGCTGGCGTCTGAGTCGGACTGGAGCTCTCTGCCCTTTACCAATCCAGCCACGGGCCCATCCATCTGGCCCATCAAGACTCACTCTCATTTCATCAGTCCATAAAACCTTAGAAAAACCAGTCTTGAGATATTTCTTGGCCCAGTCTTGACGTTTCAGCTTGTGTGTCTTGTTCAGTGGTGGTCGTCTTTCAGCCTTTCTTACCTTGGCCATGTCTCTGAGTATTGCACACCTTGTGCTTTTGGGCACTCCAGTGATGTTGCAGCTCTGAAATATGGCCAAACTGGTGGCAAGTGGCATCTTGGCAGCTGCACGCTTGACTTTTCTCAGTTCATGGGCAGTTATTTTGCGCCTTGGTTTTTCCACACGCTTCTTGCGAACCCTGTTGACTATTTTGAATGAAACGCTTGATTGTTCGATGATCACGCTTCAGAAGCTTTGCAATTTTGAGACTGCTGCATCCCTCTGCAAGATATCTCACTATTTTTGACTTTTCTGAGCCTGTCAAGTCCTTCTTTTGACCCATTTTGCCAAAGGAAAGGACGTTGCCTAATAATTATGCACACCTGATATAGGGTGTTGATGTCATTAGACCACACCCCTTCTCATTACAGAGATGCACATCACCTAATATGCTTAATTGGTAGTAGGCTTTTGAGCCTATACAGCTTGGAGTAAGACAACATGCATGAAGAGGATGATGTGGACAAAATACTCATTTGCCTAATAATTCTGCACTCCCTGTATAGGATGTGACTTAATACAAGTCCAAGTGTAAGAAACGTTGGAGTAGCAAGTGTGGAAGCAAGTTCCTGAATGTGTTTGATGTCCTTTGTGATTGATAGGACAGTCTAACTTAAAACAAATACCGTAATTGTCGGGCTATAAGCCGCTACTTTTTGCACAAGCTTTGAACCCTGGGCTTTTAGTCAGGTGCGGCTTTTCTATGGATTGTCCATGATTTGTCCGTAGAATTTGTTTTGTTTGTTCCGCTGTTGTACGGCACTACGTTGCCTGGCGGAAGGATCGGGGTTCAAGAGTGGTATGTTAGTCACATGTCCGTCCGCCAGGCAACGTAGTGCCGTACGAAGTAGCGCGAAAAACAAACTTCAAAGTAGCGGTACGCGTTCAGCGGGAGTCGTGGATGATGAGCGGCGATAAACTTGCAAGTTATGCCCAAAAAGCAAGTTATGCCCAACTCCACCGGTGGATTCTGACAGCGTGGAAAAGTGTGAAAACATCCACGATCACCAACGGATTTTGAAGGGCTGGACTGCTGCATGATGGAGAGGAGGACACCGCCACGGCCCTTCTGAGGGTGTTCGACTCTGACACTGACAATGAGGATTTCTTTGGTTTTGAAAGTGACAACGAAGGAGAGAAGCGGAGAGTGGATGACGAAGCCATCCTGAGCCTGTTTGTATCCGACACTGGAGAAGAGGACTTTGGTGGTTTTAGTGCGCAGGAAGAAGAGAAAGATGGTGGTGAATGACTGACTTTTCTTCTTGTTAAAGCTGTGTCACTGCACCTGAGCCTAAAAGGTAGTCCGAATCTATTTTTCTGGTGTGCTGTAGGCTACTGTTATGTACTACATGTGCAAATATGTACCCATAACTTGTTTTTCAAAATATTAATAAAAGTGATGTCTCCAAACAGCCATCTCTTTCCTGACAATTCCCTTTGTGCATATTCTCTTACATATGATAAGTCAACATTGAAACACCTGCGGCTTTTAGTCAGGTGCGGCTAATGTATGTACAAAACAGGATTTTCCCCTGATTTTAGCTTGTGCGGCTAATATTTCAGGTGCGCTTTGTAGTCCGGGAAATACGGTAAACAAAAAAATATAGACCAGAGATGCTGCTGACAGAAGGCTTTAATAGGGAACACGCCCACCGTTGTTCCAGTACTGAGGTGAAATGTAGGTCATATCTGGAGTCTTGTAAGTCAAGATGGCACCAGAATTTCCTGCATATCTCAATAATAATAATAATAATAATAATAATGATAATAATAATAATCAGTTTCATTTCTTAAACTACGGTTTATGATGTCAGAGGTTCGAAGCAGCGTCGGAAACACAACATGCTGATGGTGTACCAGCGCTCATGTCTATACTCCTCACTGTGGAGTAAAACCTTTGCTGCACAGAGTGGGGCCTGTTGTTGCCACACTTAGACAATTTCCATGCGTACATGAATAAAGCAAAAACTCATCCATGAAACCGCAACTAATAAATCAGCAGACGTGATAAAACACTGCTTTCCTGGTGTTTAATTTCAAATCAACTGAAAAGAAAGACCAAGACGAGCGTATCAACTGCACTCGATGGAGCTGGCCTCAGGCAGTTCAGAGTGGGAGGTGTTGACAGTTCTGGGTGCCTAGTTGGAGTACTGGAGTATGGTTACACTGGCAGCAATCTAAATATTTACTCTATCTCTCATTCACTGAAACTGAAGCATGATTTAGGTTCAATGTTATGTATCAAATCACAAACATTTTTAATGTGCAGTGTGTTTGCTGTTTACAAAGTCTCCCTAAATAGCCACACACATGGAGATAGGAGGATATTTGAGATGCTGTAAATGTTGGCTTTTTCCCACTGAGTTTTAGTTTCTGGTTTCATGGACTGCATTGGCGGGGCATACAATATGTTCACAAGGTGTGTTCAGACTGTATGCAGTCTGAGAGACAGACCTATCAAGTCTCTAGTA
>NW_024582677.1:213942-219057 GCF_018398535.1 Haplochromis burtoni
AGCTGAACTTGAGTTACTTTATCTACAAAAGTTTTTCTAAACTGATGGGACTGTAAAGGAAAGTGTTTTTAAAAAAAAGAAAGATTGTAGGTGCTTTCCTAAACAATCCAGTGTCATGGAAATGAAACTGAAGTGTTAGGTTTTTTTTTTGTTTTGTTTTTTTTTTTTCTCTACACCTTGGTAATATATCATCAATGCTGTGATGCATGGTGTTGTGTAAAATAAATGAATTCATGGGAGATTGTGCTTTAGCACTTACCATGAAAGCTTTTCTAAGGAAGAGCATTAGAAGTGATTGAGGTGGCTTTGGCAATGAAGCAACTCCCATTCATGTTGAGTCTTGTCTGATGTGTGTGTGTCCTTCTTACTTTAAACTGCAAGTGAAGGTAGTGTTTGTGTGGCTGTGGTCTAACAGCAGGACTTGAAAACCGACTGATTTTAGGCTTTAATGATTCTGCTGTTTCTACTACGGTTTTTGGTGTTTATTGTCTAAGAGATAAATAGAAGCACATTAGAAAACTTAAGGGGCACTATTTACAGTGGAGCTCAAGAAGGAGCAGAAAGAGGTCCCAGGGCCACGTGGTCCACTTTAGATCCAAACTCAGCAGCTCTCTCAGCGGTTGCTCTTGACAACAGCAGAAGGAGGAGCTTGTGCTGGCAGGGCTTTGGTAGAGTAGGAATGCCAAGCTGCCAAGTTCTCCCTGTGGGATGATGCCCCAGGCCCAGTCCTGATACTTGGCTTTGTTCATGCAAGCCCTCTAAGCCTGCTGCGTCACGGTGCATCCATGAGGGCTCACACATGCATACACAAGAGCTCTTTACACGGACACAACCTGACCTGCTGGTTCATGTACAGTTTGAATACTCAGTCATTTGATAGCAAGACAGTGACTTTGTAATGGTTCACAACTGATGCTGTAGGGGAAATAATATTCTTTTCTTGGTTTTCAAACTGCATTTCCCTATGAACTCAAAACAAATATTCTGAACATATTTATGTTCTCTCCTTCAGCACAGATGAAAGGATGTTCGGTGTTTTTTTCTCAAAACATTGCGTTATTTGTGTTAATAATTAATTTTCTGCTTGTGAGCTGCAGATTCAAGATTTTTAAACCATGTCTTTAATGAAGGCCTACCGTACAGTCCACTGTAATGTCTCTTGCTTGGTCTCCAGTACTTGGAATGAAAACGTCCATCACTTAAGCTGTGCTGGCAGACTGAGTCTCTTCTGCACAGCATTCACGATACAAGAGTTCTTCTCTATGATAATAAATCTGAAAATAGAACTGACTGATAAAACTGTGCTGAATATGGATGAGTGAAAACCTGAGTCGGCAATTTACTGTAAATCCCACATTAACAACATTTGACGTACTGTAGAGATAATTATTTTCAAATTGAAAAAATATATATATATATCAAAATATTTAGAGCGCTATTGCTCTTTGTGTTGCAATGCAGTGAGACTAAAGATATCATGTGGTTCAAGCAGGTTTTGTCCCTACAGCAAGATAAGTGTATTATGTTCAACATTTTCAAATTGATCCTCAGTGTAAGGTAAGGAAGAAAATTTACTGAATGATACTTTATTTCTTCTAAGAGAAGAAACGGTCTGTTTGATGAATACGACTCTTCACCAACTGAGAGAATTTATCTGAGAGCTTTGTCTGAGAACGCAGTGACACAGCCGTGGGTCTTTTGGGCATTCTTAACAACAATAAAGCTGTAAAAACATACCCTCTTTCTCATTTCCCACATCTTCAGTTCTCATCTTTCTGACTTGTGTCTCTTGAGAGTAAGATATGAGTAGGGAGGAGTCCAGGCAATAGGAACTATGTGAAGCACCCTCGCCTTGCAGTCTCATTTTAAAATGCCGGTTTAATACAACATGTGGCACGACTGCAATAATAATTCCTTCCCCAACTACTGCTGCTCAAATATAAGTGACATTACTTTTTACAAATTCAGAACATGGTTACCTTTTTAATATTGCACACACACACAAACTGTGATGGGCAAAAGATTTTTATCATCATAAGTAACTAATGAGATTGCAAGACTAGGCTGACCAACCTGTGCAATCCCTGGATTGATTACAAGAAGGCCTATGACTCAATACTCCACACCTGGATCCTGGAATGCCTAGAACTATACAAGATCAACAGGACCCTAAGAGCCTTAATCAGGAACTCAATGGGGATGTACCATAAAACACTTCAAGCAACTTCAAGCCCATAGCACAAATCACCATCAAGTGTGGAATCTACCAAGGAGATGCTCTGACCCCACTGCTGTTCTGCATAGGCCTTAACCGCCTCAGTGATGTGATTCACATTCTTATATATGCACCTAATCAACGTCGTTGACAGGTTATGACAGCGTTCTTATGTGCCGGCACCGGTGTTTTAGCTAGCAAAGTGGCGTGGCTGATGTGGAGTGAAGCCACATTAATGACAACGTGTACAACCATTGGAGATGTGAGCAGGACAGTTGATGGAAAAAGTTTCAGTTTCAGTTTCAATTTTCTTTCTTTTTTTTTTTTTTTTTTTTGTGTATATCTCATTTACATTGACATAGTTTTTTTTTTCTTTTTTACCCCTTTTCCCTTCCCCTCCCCTCTTTTTCCCCTTCCCTTCCTTCCTCTCCCCATCCTTTTTACATAAAATATAATTACCATTATATAAACAATCATACCTGTGTCTATACATACACATTTATTATCCTAAATAAGTATATTCAAAGGAGAGAGAGAGGAAAAAAAACAAAAAACAAACAAACAAACAAACAAACAAACAAACAAAACAAACGAACCCCCCCCAAAACAAAAACAACAAAACAAAACAAAAAACAAAAAAACAAAACAAAAAAAAAACACACCTGCGTAGACCCATATATATAATCTTGGGGCAGATATGGGAGGAGGCCATACCTCCCAGTTTTACTTATTAAAGTAATCTATAAAGGGTTGCCAAATTAGGTAAAACTGTTTAACATTATCTCTTAATGAAAATTTAATTTTCTCCAACTGTAAATGATACATTGTGTCTCTTAATAAAGCAGAATGAGTTGGGGGGGCTTTATTTTTCCAATTTAGAAGTATAAGGCGTCTTGCAAGCAATGTTATAAAACTCAGAGCACGAATTTGTTTATTATTTAAGTTTTTAACTGTAGCTACACCAAATAGTGCCATTACTGGGTCTGGGGGGAGCTGTTTTTTAAAAATATCAGACAAAGTTTTAAATATTTTAGACCAGTAGGTAGCGATATTAGGACATGTCCAAAACATATGTGACAATGAGGCAGAATTCTGGCCACATCGATCACATCTTGAGTCAGCCCCTGGAAACATCAAACACAATTTTATTTCTATAGCACATTTAAAAGACCCAGGTAGATCAAAGTGCTTCACAGACAAGGCGTATTTGTGGGGTTACAGCAGTAAAGGAGCAGGAAAATACAGTTATCAGCAAAAGAAAATACAGTTTTAAGATGGTGACATGGAAACAAGCATGGACCGGGGAAAAGTTAAAAACTAAGTGGTTAGGAAGGCAAGCTTAAACAGGTGGGTTTTAAAACGTGATTTAAAGGATTGGATGGATTCCGACGCACGGACATCAATCGGCAAGCTGTTCCAGAGTTTTGGTGCGGTAAAAGCAAAAGCACGATTCCCCTACTCTTCCGTCAAGACATTGGTTGCATTAAGAGCCCCTGGTTAGAGGATCTGAGTGCTCTCGTGGGGATGTATAGTTCAAGGAGGTCGATTAAGTAGCTGGGTGCCAGGTTATTTAAAATTTTAAAAGTGTATAAAAGGATTTTAAAAACAATATGGGGAGCCAATGAAGGTTGGCGAGGGTGGGTGTGATATGGTCATGTCTTCTGGTGCCGCTTAAAAGGTGTGCTGCGGCATTCTGGACTAGTTGCAGGCGTTGGATGAGGGAAAGTTGGAGGCCTAAATAAAGAGAGTGTGGACTTTATACCAGTTTTTAATAGGCCACGTAAAACCGGAGTTATGATAAAAAAAATATATGCAATGCTTGGTTTTTTCCTATCATTGTTTATATTTACTGTGGGAAGAAACAGTAAAAACGGCGTTTTATAAGGAAAACGCTCAAAAGCACTCTCCGCCTGTGAGCAAAAACAGCCCCCCTCCCAACTCCCCCAGCCTTTCCTATTGGTGGAAAAATGTACCATGTGGACCAATCAAAAAATGATATGGCAACATGGCATTTAGTTTTTTAGGAAAGAGGGAAGTTTTAGGAGTGACGGCGGTGTTTTGAGATGTGAGAGATTTGCGATGTTTAGCGCAAATCTTCTGTAGTTAGTGTGTAGTGTAGTCAATAGTTTTGTTGTATGTGTGTCAGAACAATGAGGCGACTGCTGAATGTTACAGGTGTTACAGGAGTGATACATCTCCTGTTGTCAGGCCTGCAGGTATCAGGCTGTTGTTCTCCTTTATCTCATAGTGGACAGAAATTATTTTTTTTAGTGGCACAAATAATTTGTGTGGCATCAGATGATGCAGAACAGCTGATTGTTCTGTAAATAGTTTGAAATGTTTATTTAAAAAACCGCCTTGGCAGCATTTTTAGGTAAATAGCTGAAAAAAACTTTGTTGTTTGCAAAACTCACTTACTTACTTTATTGAAGAAGTGACTAATAATTAATTGCCCAACATTGGTCATTATATACTGTATTTTGCAGACAAAGAGTTACAGGACTCTCTGCCAGACCACAGACTCATACTCATAATACAAGTCAGAGCTTTACAAAAGAAAAAAGAAAAAAACCAAGAAAGTTGTGTTTTCAAAATTGGAGTTCAAGTTATTTTTACTTCCAATAGTGTTAACATACTACACAGGTCATGAACAAGATTTGTTTTTAATTTTCATTGTAAGTGGTCTAAAGCAGTTAATTAAAAGTAGACTAACATAAATGTAAATGCTGTAATTTGATTATTTTAATAAACCATGTAACTTGGATAGATTCGATGCTGGCGTGCACACGTCTGCTGTTGCTCACAGTGGTTCAAGAGACCGCTCAGGGAGTTTGTGTGTTCGCTCAGACACATGAAAAATTAGAGGGAACATTGGTTACAAGTACCATGGGATCCCACAG
>NW_024582677.1:226745-246688 GCF_018398535.1 Haplochromis burtoni
GCTTGGGGGAGCTCGCAACAAGGCTGCCATACTCGGCGCCATCTTGTTTTCAACCAGACGAGGACGGCTGTAGCGATAGATCTAGCGGTTCCAAATGACAGCAACATCAGGAAGAAAGAACACAAGGAACTTGAGAAATACCAAGGGCTGAGTGAAGAGCTAGAGAGGATGTGGAGGGTGAAGGTAACAGTGGTCCCCGTGGTAATCGGAGCACTAGGTGTGGTGACTCCCAAGCTAGGCGAGTGGCTCCAGCAGATCCCGGGAACAACATCGGAGATCTCTGTCCAGAAGAGCGCAGTCCTAGGAACAGCTAAGACACTGCGCAGGACCCTCAAGCTCCCAGGCCTCTGGTAGAGGACCCGAGCTTGAAGGATTGACTGCCCGGGAAGGGAATTTTTTGTTTTGTTTTACTAAATTTGCAAGAAATTCTTCCAAGAAATTTGCAAGAATCTCAATTTGTGTGTAGAACTTTGAGATGAAAAATTAATTTAATCCACATTGAAATAAGGCTCAGGTTACATGGACGCTGAACAAGTGAACTACTGTGAATACTTTCTGGATTCACTGTAATCCTTCATACATGCATTATCTGACAAGCCGTCTTCAATTCAAATTACCATTCAATCCAGGGATAAATTCATCAGAGGATAGAGGATATGAGGAGGCACAAATTAGTGAAATGGGGAACACCTTACTATCACTTGTCTTGTTTCCTTTCAACAAACAAAAAATCACAGCCATAAACTCTATATTTCCTTTATTCTTGGCATACACATTAGAAATGTGCAGTGAAGTGAAATCATTTTAGTTCCTCGACTCACAGTGCATTGTGCACATGCAATACTGCCTTTGTAAAAACATAATGGTTGTAAAACATAATGGTCAGAGGGTCAGAGGGCCCGGTGGCGCCAGTGTTCGGCAGCCTCGCCTCTGTCAGTGCGCACCAGGGTGGCTGTGGCTACAATGTAGCTTGCCATCACCAGTGTGTGAATGTGTGTGTGAATGGGTGGATGACTGGTTGTGTAACGCGCTTTGGGGTCCTTACGGACTAGTAAAGCGCTATATAAATACAGGCCATAATAGGCCTTAACACTAAAACAAGTCCAGATATCGAGGATTTATTTTAAAGTAAAAACCTAAACCCTTGACTCCTGCATTAAGGGTATCCTTTGGGTCTTTTACTTTGTGTGGGGTCTTTTGCTGGTATGGATTAGGTCCATTTGTCAGTTTTTTTCTGTTCTCATGCTAATTCTCTCTACCAGTGGACAGTGCCTCGAGGCATGAGGTCAGTGGCTTTTTTCATGTCGGTGAAAATGATGTCTTAGGGTGTGGTCTTTACCGTTAGCAGATCTCAGTTTTATTCAGAGATTTTAGAAAGGTCTTTCTACCACTCATCAAAGCAATGTTCTATTGAAAGCAATCATATAAAACTATGCTAAGTGTCTGTCTATAACTACTAATGAGATGTAATGTAGACATGCTGTTTCATACTTTTCCACACTTGTGATTTTCAGATCCCAAGGTGAGGTGACATCCCATCACGTTTAGTGCTGGATCTTTTTTTGTAGAGGAAACTCCTAAGAAGTAAAAAAAAAATGTCTGGTGCAAAGATCAATTCACTGACCCTCACTCTCCTCTTCCTTATGCCCTCGGTAAGTGTTATTTCTTTACTCATGTCTTATAAATGGGTATATGAAAACGTGTGCAGCAAGGATAACTGTTCATGTCAAAGTGCTTCTGAAACATTCTGTTTGCAGCAGGTGGAGATTCACTTCAGCAGTGTTTGCATATTAGATTGATTTTCACACACTTGTACACTAATTTACTTAGAATAACCATATGGAGTATCTGCATCAATAATTCATTGATCAGCATGTGACAGGAATAATGGATAAAGATGTATCCTCATCATTTATTCATGGATTGTTCAGCATTATTCCAGCCTGTTAACTGTGTGAGGAAAGAATGGCCTCTCCTGTCAAGGGACACAGAAGACAGTAGTTAAAATTTACAAATCGTCACCATGTATGTAATCACTCATACCCACATACACACAAAATGAATGGTGTTTGAATTCAAAGGTGTTTGAAGGAAGGGAAATAAATGGAGAGCTTACAGTCTTTAGTCGTGCTAGTAGTCCGTGCTGCAGGGAGAATGGACTGCCATACCTGTTATGTGTCTGTGAGCGAGGGAGGGAGAAAAAGGAGAGTGGAAAAGTACAAGCTGTCACCGAGCAGAAACGGGAGCTGGAAGCATGTAAATATAATAATAACCACTGCAGCCAAAAACAGTGCCTGACGAGCCCAGCTGTAAGAAAGCTTTTAAGACTCGACTGTACACTGTGTTCGTGTTTTCCTCTGAAACAATAAGTTCCGTTGGAGCCTTTCAACGCCTCTCTCTGTCTCTCACTAGCAAAGTTGACCCAGACAACAAAGTAAAGCTAGTTTTTGGCTATGAGCCCGACACAGAACCTGATGTATTAGCCAGAGGTCCCTTTACGGTTTTACGCCTTTACGGTTCGGAGCTGCGGACCTGTTTTATATAGGAGCGGAATAGTTTTCTATACGAGATCACTGAAAAAAGTGCAGCCTCACCTAATGTCCACCCTGTTACTCATTTTATATTAAGATTTAAAAATCTAGTTGGCATTGCTATGACGAATAACCTTCAGTAAAAGCAATAAATCACACAGCAATAGTACATTCATGTAGTTGTAAAAAGCATGGTAATATATTAAGTAATCCAAATTATTCAGAATACGTTACTCTCATTGAGAACACGCTACAAAATACATTTTGGGGCATGTATTCTGTAATCTGTACTGGAATACATTTTAAAAGTAACCTTCCCAGCACTGGGTATATGTGAGCACTTGGCAACAGTGGGAAGGAAAAACACACTTTTAACAGGACCGGGGTCATGGAAGGCCAGTCATCTGCCAGAACTAGTTGGTGGTGAGGGGAGGATGATGGGACAAAACACAGACACTACCGGCCTTGTATCCTGTATCATGATAAAGCTACTACCTTGTGTGGATATCCAAAATAATTTACAATTGTTACAAAATTACCAAGTATGTGTTTAAAGTTATTTGAAGTTGTTTCAAACTAAACTTTGCAACTTTGTAAACATAAACCAGTGTTATGTTATTGGTACTGTTAGAATTATATAATAATGTACAGGCCAATGTTGTTTTGCTAACATATATATGCTTTTAAATAATATATATTTCAATTTGTCTGTGAAAACTATCATAACTGTAATAACTCTCTTGCCAGATATACCAACTTTATTTATGGTCCCCTTTCCTTTAATTCTAAATCATACATTTGCAATCTTCAGTAACCATTGTCTTATGACTTGATTGTTTTGCTAGTGTGTATGTTTTGTAATGATAGCTACTGCTAAGCTCAGTTTAATATCAGTCTGTTTCAAATATTTTATTAAGAAACATGTACAATGCAAGTGAAAACTTTTAGATTGAATATAGTGCTTCAGTTGTACAAGTCAGTCAGTGAACGATGCTGCATATACCCACACAAACCAGCGCTAACCAAAGACGAGGAAATTTATTTAGCATCTTGTTCTGTATAACAGAAGACAGAGCAATGGTTGCCAAGTCTGTTCAAAACCCTTCATCTGGCACTAAGGACATATGGAATACAAATACAGGATTTAAAGGTTGACATGTCCTTTTTCCGCCAGAGAAGAATACAGACAGCGCCTAGCATTAACACAATACAAATCCATTCCCAACTCCCAATTCATTCACAATCCTTCCTGAGACAATTCATGTTTACTTGTCTCTGTTCTTAATGCATCATTAATAAATTATTATCATTATTAACATCATTAATAATATTACATGCCTTTTTAAAATGTAGTCTCTCAAACACAGGTTTAAATTATAAGCTAGCTCTTGTTTCATAATTATTAAGATGAGTCTTTAGAAAGTGTCTGACCTTCAAGGAAATCTCTCCTTGTCAACGTGTTTTTCTGCTGGAGCTGGTAAAAGAATGGAGACACTCCCTGGATGACAACCCCAATTCCCAAAAAGTTGCAATTCTGTGTAAAGTGAAAATAAAAACTGAATAAAATGAATTTGCAAAACTTATAAACCCATATTTTATTCACAATAGCACACAGAAAACGTATGAAAAATGTCTAAACTGAGAAAATGTGAGGGAGGTATTTAGGTGTATTTAATAAATAAATAATATTTAATAATTATTTAATAAAGAATAAAAATCTCTTTGGTTAACTTAAAATAAATAAAATAAGTAATCTGTAAAATAGGGATTTAAAACAAATCCCTATTTATCCCTTTTTCCCCCAATTATTTAGTTTTTTGATGGGAAAAACCTGTAAACTAGTTCAACTTCATCCTGAGCTGTTGTAAGATTCACATAACAATCTACTGAAATAAGAATAAAAACCCACGATCAAGTGTAGTCAGACAAGCAACATACTAATATTTGATGCTGATCTGATGCAGTGTGACCAAGGGCAGACAGATATGATATAACCACAGGAGGTTACAGAGCAGAGACATAAACAGAGGAAGCCGAATACACTGTATTTCTTTGTCTCTCAAGCCACTTATCATTTTAATACCTCTGCTTCCTATGACTTAGTCTCATATGCACTTAGAGAGCAGTCCCAAAGTCTAAAATCTAAAAGCAGAATGTGGAACTCGGCAGGGTGGATGTTTTTCTACACCTCAGAGTTTAATAAAATTCACAGCCCACATTTCAATCACGTCCCTACTGCAAGCCAATGCGGTCAGTTTAATGTCTACATGAATGAAAATAAAAACATCATATTTTAGTTAGATGCTAAATCTAAAACACAGAGAATCAACAATTGTTATCCAATTGTGTGATTTATCAATACACAAAGGTTTGCTATATTTAGCAACAGCTGAAATGTATCTGTAGCCAAAATGCCCAATACAAGTGTTTCCATTTGTTTTACTAGAATAGATCTCTTCTTTTGATTAATGGATGTAATTTTCAGCAACTTTAATCTGAGTTAAACAGACACTAATTGAAACACATGAGTGGATGTTCTTGACATTTTAACCAAGTGGTTTCAATTTCCTTTACTTGAAATGCACTTTAGTTTGCAAATCTATCTATATAGTAAATGATTTTTGACCGAATCTATAAATCACAAAGCCTGATTATCCAAATTACTGGGATAATTATATTTATTGGCTCATTAGTCCATTGTACATCATCTCATAATTACAAGATAAGGTCTGAAAATTTTGTGGGTGTACATGCAGTGCACTATTAGTACTTACATCATCAAAAATGAAGCATATGCTTAAGTTCAATGAGGAAGATCTTTAATCACTCATCTGCCTTCTGTCCCTGCTTTTCTGTGTACATGTCTACTGCTTTCCCACACTGTCAGTCTCAACACTGACGTCATTACTCTAGTCTAGTCATCTTCTTGCAAGCCTTCTTCGAGCCTGTCAGCCTCCACTTTACATGGTTTAAATTTGTGCTCTCCGTCATTCTCCCTTTCAGGCTGTCATTCGTGCAACCCACCTCCTTCCCATCTCCACCTCACAGACACCTCAGTCAGAGCTCCATCCAAACCTCAGTCTTCATCTTCACCACCAATCTCTAGACTCCACAGAGTACTGTCCTAAATCCTATCACTGCTGGGATTCCATACTGCCATGATGGGTCATCGGAGTCTAATTGCCAAATACATTCATTTCTATCTATCTCTATCTCAATAAATCATGTTGGGTTCTTCCAAGTGATCTCTCCTTATTTAACTTGGTTTCATTAATATTCACATACTGCAAATCACCAACACTCTTCTTTCAAGTCATCATTTACCATTTGAAAGCTTAAACAGTGTTTACTTGCCTCTGTCCTGATGTCTGAATACCTGCAAACCAGTGACTCATGAACATTCAAATGCAAGTTAGCTCTAATTATTACATCCATGTACACCTGTGTATATATCTGAGAAATCCCCATCTTCATTTTCAGTCAAGATCAAAGAATTGTATTTTTAATAGGCTTACAGTTTGTTTTCAGAATCGTCCTACTGACAAGTGACAGTTTGTTCCTTCTGATTAAAGAACACCAGCTTCAGCTTTGCTTTATAGACATGATGGCCTGAAAAGGATGCAATCAAACAATGGACAAGCTGTATAAAGGAAAGGTTTAAGATAAATGAAGCTGAAAATTATTTCAAACCAATTATGCTACCTGGTAAATTAAGCTACAACATTTTTTAAAATAATATTTATGTTAAATCATTACATCAAATAATAAATATTTATTAACAAACTGCACTCAGTGTATGCCAGATGTTTGAAGCTTATCCATGTTATTCAGCAGATTAATATTCCTCTTGAAGCTAACACGTGGAGTCTCCTGGACTGACGCCAGCACAGAGACATGTTCATACCTTGATCCTCACCATAGGGGCTGTAAATGATGTGCCCCTGGTCATAACCTCCATGTCTGCAGTCGTAGCCATGCAGTCATCCGTGTCTGGATGTCTGGAGAGCACAATTATAAACTTCATGTCTGTGGTTCAGAACAGATGGGACTAAAGCTTGGCAACGTGTGGTGTGAAAAAGGCTCATCTTTCCTGACTTGTTTTCATTAGAATAATGTCGTCCTGTGGGTCAGTTAGAATTGAGAGAGAGCCAGCAGCTCTGAAATGATTAGTTTAATTGGTTGGGATTTCAGACAGATCCCAGGACTTAGACCTCTCCCACAGTAGATTGAAGCACATGAGTGGCTAATGAAGCAACCAAGCACTTTGCCTTTGAATCTTTTCTATGTGCTCTTTAGCTGCTTGACTCTCTCTCTCTCACTCACACACACACTCTCTGTATGTGTGTGTGTCCCTGTGTGGGTGTGTATTGTCTTCTAGATTTCAAGCCAACAGGTCCCCTCTAACTGTGTGATCAAGATGGAGCAGGAGAAATGCATGGAAATGATGGCCTTGGATTCCAACAATCAAGAATTTGGTGAGTCTTTGTTGCCTTCATGATAAATTTGTATTAAAACAGAAGCTTCTTTGGATTCTTCGTGCTAATGAGCTGGTGATAACTCCACAAACTGTAGATGACTCACCTGATCCTTGGAAAATGTTTTTTAAAAAACAAACCTCACAGTTCATAGCCTCTGTGCTTGATTTGAAGCATCGGATAACTAATGAGGCCACAGGAAGACTGTATTTTTGGAGCAAGGGCACGTGCTTTAGTTGTTAGTGTCTTGTGATGATGATTCTGAAAATGAAAGTTGATCAGTGAGTGACAGCTGTCTCTCTGGCTGATTAGATGATGAATGAAGGGAATATTAAAACTATGGGCAATTTGTGTCAGTTCTCCTTTGTGACCTTAGTTTCTGACTTAACTCTCACTGTCAGAAACTAACGGCGAACTGTTCCATATTCAACAACCCTTTGTCATATATATCCAGCCTTGCCTTTTATTTTGTCTCCACAGACCTTTAATAAAAAACATTTGTTATGTGTTGTTAAAAACTTTTTTGTGGTGCTAGAATTTAGATAATCTTACAGAGTAAACTAACATTAGCTACTTAAATACTTTCCAACTATTGTGCAACCATTCCCATATGGAAAAGAAATAGTAAAAACTTATATGATTCACTCATTAAAGTGGCCACTTTCTCATTACTTTCATATATTGTTTTAGTAAGTATCCAAAACATACAAGTTTAATTTATATAATTTTTCAAGGGTTCTTGTATCTGTTTTCACTCTTGTATGCTTTTCATACAAGTTTCACACAAGACAAACTTTATAAGATTTATATATATCTTTTTCATGTGGGTTGTGGGAGTCTAGCAGTTGTTTTTGGTGTTTGCGTGTATAGATTTTAAATTGTAATATCATGGTTTCTTGGCATATTACAAACATTTCAGCAGTAGTTGAATTTGAGAAAAGAAACATGTTCACTTTTTGGGACAAATTCACTGTCAAATACAAAGAGTCGGTTTAACAGACACACATATATAACCATATCATTAACGTATATGTGCACCAATTTTTTACAACTGCAGGTTTAATAATCTCTGACAGGAAAGCTCACTGATTAAAGCAGTGCTTAGACTACATTGTTAGATCCTGATTCACCCCCCATTTCCTAATGGTCTGTGCTGTCTGTCTACTAGTCTGCAGAATATATTGTTAAAGCTAGGGCAGGAAAATGTTTTTGACATTCCTGGACTGTTAACCTACTGCCTTCTAGCAAATGTTAATTCAACTGGTCTTTAGGTAGACTTAGTCCATATAAATTTTTTCAAACCTTCCTACACTACCCAGATGATGTTTCATTTCATTAGCTGCATGTGATGGCACTAGAAATCATAGAAATAATTCAGTATTTCAAGTATTTCACTGATTAAAATAACAGATACCACAGAACTTCAGACCAGTGCTAATATTAAAACTTTAATCATAATATAAGCATGGAATATAGAGCCCATTGTACTATTTGCAAAAAACAGTCACAACAACCACTAACAACAATGTCCTAAAAACAGAATTTAAACCTGATGTACCACTTTACATGCTTTCTGCAGGCATCTCTCCATTTCTAACTCAAGGTCTGTTTTAAGTGAGCTTTAGACATTCAAACTGCAACACTAAATTAACACTAAAAGGAGAGCATCTGGAGCACAAGTTGAATGGCTGAGTTGATTGATTGATTATAATTCAAGCCAGGGTGTTGTTGTGCAGTTGCTCTGTTTAAAGAACTGTTCTTTATGTTGGTTCACTGTCCACTGTTCACTTTGAGGGGGTAGTGGAACACATGGGGACCAATTACTTAACATTTACTCACTGAGCTTCATTAGTTTGTGAATACCTTTTTTAAAAAGCACATTTTGCGGGGTTTAAATCGAGAGTTTAATTGAAATAAGTCTGTTTTTGTAGAACTTCCGTAATTGCAATGGCACAAATCATGGAACAGTATATATATATATATATATATATATATATAAAAGCCCCATGCTGGACAAAATGGCAGCAGAATCCCACAATAAATCTAAAAGATGGCTTGTCACTATCATATTTTATGACACAGAAGAAAAAAATATGTTTTTGACCAGGGACAAATTATTTGGTAGCTTTTCAACACAGCTTTTTAGTGTTTTTCGTTGGAATGTTTGACATCAAACACACCACATCATCAAATTAGGGCATACCTCACCAATGTAACTACACAACAAATTATTAGTTATAGTTAAAGCTAAAATATCCAGTTGTTTTCCAGTTATCCTTTAAAACTGTGGCTAATTTAGAGTGACATGTAAATACACTCAAACAGAATAACAAATTAAAAGGTTACAAATCTATGAGACTTGCTCCTTGATTTCTGATGCAAACCGATCCCTGTATAAAAGTGTCGTAGAAAAAGATGCAACAGCAAAGACTATTTTTTACTACTATCATCATGTAGTAGTCTGATAATTGATTTATTTAGTCCAAAGACCAGTTAGATGGAAACAAAGAAAAGGTACCTGGTCAAAATGTAATTTGATATAGTAGCAGTGATATGAAATGAACATATGGCTTTTTGGACTTGAGCACTGAGCTTTTCTCCCCGTTGTGTCCCCAGACTGCCCGTGGTTTTGGGACAATCTGACATGTTGGCAGCCTGCCAGGCTCGGGGAGGTGGTTGAGGTCAACTGTCCTGAACTCTTCTCTCAGTTTATGAGTGAAGAAGACTACGGTCTGTTTCTATACATTTATCTTTATATTTCAGACAGCTCTACTGCTGTAGAATTACATTGGTGTGTTTGGCGTGTTTACTGTAAGTAAGTAAAGGGCTCTGTGTCTGCAGAATTGGGAAAGGTTAGCCGCAATTGCACTCAGTTTGGTTGGTCGGAGCCCTTTCCCCACTATCTTGATGCCTGCCTGTACGAGGAAGGAAACAGCACCCACCCTGTGAGTTAAACAGCACCTCAGCATCTGCAACTGTGTCTAATGCACAGTTGTATTTGACATTTACTACATGAAACGCTCTGTGTCTCTATCACCATTGTAGGACATGTATTACGTGTCAGTGAAAGCTCTGTACACTGTGGGCTACAGCACCTCTCTGGTCTCTCTAACCACAGCCATGGTCATCCTGTGCAGGTTCAGGTGAGAAAGACTGTACATGTTATAGGAGATAAGACTGACTTTAAACCAGATGAAATGCATCTGCTACAAGATCAAAACCACTGACAGGTGAAGTAAAGAGTACTAAGGACCTCGTCTTTGTAATGGAATCTTTCTGTGCCATTTATGAGTCAGCCTGTGGATGCTCAGTTTATGAAGTCGGTACAAATTGTTAGTGTTTAGGATCTGACAGACTTGACTGTATATAAAAGATACGGCATCCATAAACTCCACAGGTTAAACACGCAGATACCTGCCAATAGGTTTTTATTATCGCACTACAATAAACACTGAAATTTCACTCACCAACACTGAAGCACAAACTATTTGAGTAGTCTGTTCTGCTTAGCAGTCCATATTAATTATCAGATAATGCCATTAAAATGTTTCCAAATACAGCAGAGAGGTCCAGTTCAGTGCTTCACAGTCAAAATGGCCACGCCCCTAACTTCAGATTTAGAAAAACCCAAATAGGTCATATTACTGGTATTACCTTTTGGACATTTTGCTATGGAAGTCTCTGGAGACTGACATGCTTTTGGAGCCAGCCTCAAGTGGCTATGGACACTAATTAATGTGGCAGAAGTAGTAGTACTTATGCTTCTAACACTGGTATCCTGTCTATGTGTTAACAGTGAATCAGTGTTTTGCAGAACAGCACTTGTGTGTGTTTATCAGGGAAAAGAAAATATTAGTTACAAAATAATAAATTTTTATCCAGAGTGTTCACATTTATTCCTTCACACAGGAAGCTGCACTGTACCAGGAACTTCATCCACATGAACCTCTTTGTGTCATTCATCTTAAGAGCTATTTCTGTCTTCATCAAAGACGGCGTGTTGTATGCAAAAGAGGACAGCGAGCACTGCTTCATACACACTGTGAGTAAAACAAGCTGCACGTGCCAGTAAAGCAGGCTGTACTCATGCTGGTGATGGTTTGTGGCACCTTTGCTGACACTCTCTTGCACGTTGCTTTTATCTGTCTTTTCTTGAAGCTGGAGTGTCGAGCGGTGATGATATTCTTCCACTACTGTGTTCTTTCTAACTACTTCTGGCTCTTCATCGAGGGTCTGTATCTCTTCACGTTACTAGTGGAGACCTTCTTCCCTGAGAAAAGATACTTCTATTGGTACATCATAATAGGCTGGGGTGAGATGTCTTACATGCCATGCTGTCGTTGTATTCATATTTCCAAATGTCATGTTGTTTACTTGGTGATGTTGGTTTCAGGGACCCCGACGGTGTGTGTGACCATCTGGGCAGTGCTGAGGCTGCACTTTGATGATATAGGGTGAGTTATGAATAACACTGTAAGTAGAGTCTCATGTTTTTGTTGCATATGTGCTGAACATTTCATTTTATCATCTGCACTCTTAGCTGCTGGGACATGAATGACCATGCTGCCATCTGGTGGGTGATAAAAGGACCCGTGCTGGCTTCAATTATGGTGAGAAGCCAGGATGCAAAAACACAGTCTTTCTTTTGTCACGTATATTTGTATTACTTTTATACACCTGGTTTATTCTACAGGTCAACTTTGTGCTGTTCATTGGCATCATCATCATCCTGGTTCAGAAGTTACAATCTCCAGATATTGGTGGAAATGAATCCAGTATTTACCTGTAAGTACTTGACGTTAACATAAAGTTTCTTATTAGATGAGTTAAGATGTAAATGCATTTTGTTTTGAATGTGTTTAATGTCTTATTTGTGTATTTAACATAATTTTATACCATTTTGTGATCAGTGCTAAAACATAACAAGTGTTTCATTGTGTAATTAATTAACAACAAGTACTTTTTACCCAATAAGGAGAGCGTTTCTCCCTATCTATAAGTTTTGGAATTGTCATGCAGTTTGCTTCACTGTTAATGAAAACACATTATTAGCACATTATTATTAGCATTTACTTTAAAAAAAATTGAGGTATTTTGGAGACAAATTCAGTATTTCTGCATCTTAAAACTTTAACTTTGTCTTTCCATTTTTGTAGAACATATTTCACTTTTTACTTGACTATATTTAGTCACCTCACTATATACAATAGTAACCCCAGTGTCACAGACCCATTTGTGGATAGATCTGAATACATATGGATGACTATGTAGTCCAGCTGTCCATCCTTACATTTCAGGGGCACTGGAGCTTTGGGCAGTCTATCACAGGGCTATCACCATTCACACTCACATTCATGCCTACAGTCAATGTAACATGCATGCCTTTGCACTGTGGGAGGAAGCTGGAGCCTTGTGGGAGCTTGGGTTAAGCTCCATGATTCCTGGAACCCTATTATTTATTCTCCAAGTTAAAGTTCTGATTTGCCAGCTTTTTCAGAGCTCACGCTGATCTGATTGTGGGGGAAAGTGTTTAGTTATAGATATATAAGTTACAGATATGTTACTGACTGAATTTAAAACCTTGAAACCTTGAAATGGCATATTTATCCTCATGCATATATGCCCTACTGTAAATTTAGTCTTCTGTGTATGAGGACTGACACATTGGTAGAACAGCTCTCTCATTATGATGATGATGATGATGATGAGTGTGTTTCATGCGTTTGCTTTACAGGAGGTTGGCACGCTCCACTCTGCTGCTGATTCCTCTGTTCGGGATCCACTACACTGTGTTCGCCTTCTCTCCTGAGAATGTCAGCAAGAGGGAACGTCTGGTATTTGAGCTTGGGCTCGGATCCTTCCAGGTAATTATTTCTCCTGCATAGCCTAATGTAGGCAAGGATAATGCCTGTGTGAACTATTTTCAGAATAAAACTTTCAGTCTATATTGTGGCAGTGCATCAGTTTCTTTCTACTCTTTGATCTGTTTTTATAGCTGTTGTTGTTGTTTATGATCTGTATTTATAGGGAGACAACATCCTTAATATTAGCACAGAACCTCTGCCCACCCCCCTATTCAAACTTTTTCTTTATGGGTGGCAGCCAGTCAGAATAAATTTGACTTAAAGAAAGTGAGAAGGAAGCTAAAACAACTTGTTTCAAGCATCCCCTCAGGGTGAACTGAGGGGATGCTTCAAGGCCCAGTAAGATAATTAATAATAATTAATAATTTGAAGTCTTAAGTTACAAAATTCTGATCTAGTAGTGTCTAAGAATTAAAATCTGGAGCTGGAAATGAGCAAAGTAGGTCTAAACATTTTTTTACATTTATTTTCAAATCCAAAGTCAAAATTTAGAACATAATTTTTGCTAGCAACATTTATAAACCTCCACTAGAAGGCAGCATCTTGCAGCGTGACTTATTCACCCTGCATATTCAGCCATCCATCCTGAGCTGAAACTGCCACATTAATGGTTAAAGTCAAGCAGAAGGATTCTTGACTGCATCGTGTTCACTTTAGATGAGTTAGTCTCTTTGTCTCATGCTCTGACTTTCTGTGTTTCTTCAGGGCTTTGTGGTGGCCGTCCTCTACTGCTTCCTGAATGGAGAGGTAAGTCTTTTTTATAGCAAGCTATCACCACAACACATTGGTGTTATTAAAGTACTTTATAACAGCACATAATCTCTCAATCCAAATATTTATACATGAGATCTGAGGTTTGAGTTATGAATCTCTGCATTGAACAGAAATGCACTTTATTTTTGGGGTCTCCACCAGATATTTCCTAATTAAGTCAATATTTAAAGAATTCAATTTGAAGTGAAAAAAATATCATTTACAGTCAAAACATTTTTACTATTAATATTCTTATTTTTTTTAAATGAATTATGTCACCTTTCTGCAGCACACCATGGTCTGTCTAGAGTTTGATGCCAATCAAAATGCTCTTACACAAACACTTTGCAGTTCTGAAAACTACATAAATAAAGGATAAAAAAGGAACATATAAATGTTAAAAAGTATTAAATAAAAAAGGACAGTAATAATAAAGTTTGATGAATAAATGACATGACATAATGGTAAACCAACAGCAGGTAAACACTGTGTGTTAGAGGAGAATAAATAGATGAAGTCTACAACATAATGTAGCAACACAGTGTAACAGCTAATGTGGCAGCAACACTATGACTCAGTGTAGAAAAATGTTGTACTGAACAATATTTTTTAAGTGTAACTTTATCATTATTAATTAGTTCATGAAGAGACTTTTCCCTAGCTATGAGTTGTGAAAGTGAGCACTGACCTCAGCAGAAAACATTGTCTCAGAGTGCCCTTATAATTTTAAAGATGTTGTGTGTCTTACATACACTTTCTTCAGTTTAACAGGTTGTAAAAAATACGATGGGTAAAGGGAGTCTGGCACATTCGCATTTTCATCCCTTTAGTAGAAACTTTTTTTTGGAGCTCAGCACTTTCTTAGAATAGAATGCATGACTAATTTAACTGTGTGTAGATGTAAAACCATGAGACTGCATTTTCTGGTACAAGAAAATGACTGTTTACAGTCCACTCAGAAATGTAGAGCCTGAAGGCACTGAGCTTGTCTCTTTCCAGCGAGGTCCATTAATAATGACCTTGTGAAGTATATCCCTCAAGGTGCAATCGGAGATCAAGAGGAAATGGCGCAGCTGGACGGTGAACAGGTACTTTGCTGTGGACCTGAAGCACCGGCATCCTTCGTTGGCGAGCAGTGGGGTGAACGGGGGGACGCAGCTGTCCATCCTCAGCAAGAGCAGCTCGCAGATCCGCATGTCCAGCCTGCAGGCCGAGACTCCAGCCACCTGAGCAGCGCTCTCGGGGACGCCAAGTCTGATGACGACACTGCCGCCTCCGGACCTGATGCCGCCAAACCTACAATCCTCCCAATGACCAGCCTCACCAACCCGTTCCTCAACCCCTACCCCAACCCGTACCCCGATGAAATCATGATGGAAACCCAACTCACCTCCAGCGACCCAGAACAGCCACTTGTCTGAGTCTGCATCCAATGAAATATGACCAAACCTGACAGGTGAATTGAATGACACATTCAGGTGCAGCCTGTAGGTTCACGCTCCCGTTCTGGAACCCCACTAAAAAGGCTTGTGTGCCGGCTCTCTCTGTATATATTGTATTGGTGTTCAGAATTGTCTGGTGTTGCAGTATTTGCTTTGCAACACAGAGGGACCAAATAGCTCTACAATACAGTATGTATCCCATCACACTGATCATTCCAGTCTGTCTGAGGACACTTTGGTCTTCAGGTTTCACACTTTTCTCAAGATACATTTTAGATGACTTTACACTTAATTCCTTAATTAATCTCCTAGCGCCTGTGCCATGGAAAGTGATTTAACTGAAGAAAGTAAACACTGGTGACTCTGATTTAAATATTTTACCGGGACACGCCGCTGGATTTAAATATGAAGATTAGTTTCCTATTAGCTTGTACAAACTGTTGTCCTCCGTGTCCGACGCTTATCTCAACTGGGACTTTGGATTTTTTAACAAAACGATTGTGTTACACACTGTGGAGATGTGTGAAAGATGAGGTTGAAAAAATAATAAAATAAATAAATATTAATAATAATTTGTGTCACATGGAAGTGAAGCCTGCCCCAATATGAGCATGTAAATTAAGGATAAGTGCTGCTGCTACTCCAGTTTATTCTGGTGTGGGTCCCTAACCCTAAACACCAGGAGTAATCTTTTAAAAGAAGCTGTATATTTAATACCCTGAACATGGAGGAAAGTTTCTCTTTTTCAGCCTCTTTATCAGTGTTAATGACTGAATCAGGGACTCTAAAGCAAACCTGGCCAGTTTCATTGGCATCATACTCGCATTCAAACAATCCCTCTTTGTCTCCTCTGTTTCGGTGCATATAAAACACTGAAAAAGCCATCCTCTTTTTTTCTATCAATGACTGCAGCACCCGCGATGCACAAACAGTGACTGTGTGTAAGCTTAGTATTATCATTCGCAGCCTCAGCTGTGACAGATTTAAAACAATATAAAGGTAGTTGAAGACAACTTCTGTCACAGAAAATTTTCACCAAGCAGTATTTACTAGATTATTATATGGACATATTTCTGTGTAATATGCCATTAAAGTTAAAAATATGTATCATGTTGATCTTTAGATGTGTCCACAGTGCTAAGGTTTGCAAATGCGACCACAAACAGGCCTTTTTTTTAATCTCTAGAAAGTCTAAGAAGAGGACACTGATGTAGTCAGCAGGTCTGTAGTTTTAACAGCCGATAGTACAGAAAATGTCAATGAAAATGAGCACACGACTGAAATGTCATGAGTTCAGTTGCTTGCATGAAACTGCATTTATTGTCCACGTGGGTTGTTTGTGAGAATTCAGTGTTTTTTGGATGTTGTTTTTTATTTTTCTTAGGGTTATTAGTGTTTATCAGGCTGCTGTGGAGCTAATGTACTACATGTATCTCCTCCACAGCCTATTGCACGAGGAAACTGTATAAAACTATAATGGTCTAAGTGGAGATATAGACCATGAGAAACATCACAGCACTTCTTTTTCGGGCTAAAACCTTTGTATTTTTCTCCTTACAGAGGACCATTTGAAAAATCTGTTTGAATTATTTTGATTAATGAGGTTTTTTCCTCGCTTGGAACAGCTCTTTGTTACTGATGCTGTATGTGCTCATTCTGCTTAAAGACAAGTACGCTGAGATGGATGTTACTTATACCAAGATGGTAATTTTCTCATTCCAAAGACAAATGAATCGGCTCTTCACTGAGTATTTGCACGGCCGTATCTGTTTGCGATGCTCAAGTTTGCATTGCAACTGATGTCACTGCAGATTTTTCCTTTTGGTCTGACTCAGCTATCCTCTAAAACCCCATGTTTGACTCTACTTTGTGTCTCCTAAAGTGCCTTTAAGCACAAAATAAGTATTTTGACTTCTGTTGATGAGTTCAAATAAAAGGAGATTTGTCTTTTCTTTTTGAAAAACTAAACTGCAAAGTAAAGGGTTTTACAAAGTGCTTTTACAATGCTTCACACTAATTTTAACCCCGGAGGCCTTCAAAGTCCTTAAAGCATGTTTAAGGAGACACAGAGAACATGACCAGTTAGTGTTGTCAGTAAAGCAGTGCTACAGTATAATGGCTTCTAAATATAGCGGCCATTGTACAGTGCAGCTCAACATCACGTCTACACACTAATAAATGGTTAATTTAGTGGGCCGTTTTGGGGTTGTTGTTTTTTTTTCTGTTTTTTTATTTTTTTTTGCTTAATGGCAGAAATATGAGAAAAGGTTCTCATGAGCCAGTAAAGAAAGGGGTTAATGATTTTTCTTTTTGATTTGTTGTTGGGGGATTTGCAAAAAATAAGACAGTTTTCTTCATTACAGGAGATAAACTCTATCTATTAAATATGAAAGACAGACACGACCTTTAAAACTCAAAAACTGATTAAATTCTTTGATTAACATAATGCATTTTTGCTAAGTATGTCACACATTATTTATGACCGATAACAAAAGAAAACCACATCTCCTCAGTTCAGCATGTTATCATAGTTTGAGCTGTTTTCCATATCGGCTGTTTGAAGTTACACCATAAATATCATTCTGGTGATTTACAGGTAAGAAGATGCCTTATATTAAACCCCAAAAGTTAAAAATAATAATAACTTGGACTTGGACTAAAATCACTTAAACAGATATTTTAAAGTAAAGATAACATTGTCCTAAACAAATGTATGTTTAGGTTAAATGCTTTGGCTCATTTGAAAGTATGACTAAAAAAAAGTAGACATCTAGGTTATATATTCATGCGTAGTCTTGTTAATGTTAAGAGGTTACAACTACAGGCAGTGGTTCTCTTAATAAACATAGAAATTCTCTACATGATATTGAAATGTAGCCAATAAATTCACATAGATACTATTTGTAACTGTAAGAGTGTCATTTTCCCCCCTAAACTTAAGGCGTCTTTGGACCTGCAAATATTCACATTTTCTGGGAGTTCAGATGAGTCAAAAGCAAAGAGAGAAAAGAAGGGCTGACCAGAAACTGTGTTGTCCTGCTAATCTGCTATGTATGCATTTAGTCTGAGCTAAAACAATACCAGTGCAGATGCAACAGCAGCCATAGGGGGGTCATACAGGGAAAGGGCTGGTCAATCACCACCTCTGCTCTGGTTCACTTGGGGTCTTCAGTTGAGCTCATCACAAACATTTTGACAATCTCACCAGTCCAGTTTTAAACCATATATTTATGATTTCCTTTAATGTTAAAATTAAAGTTAGAGCCTTATATTGCCAGTACTATGTTGATGTCAAACAAAGATGTTGCTGTTACTATAGGAACCTGTTGTTTTTGACAATGAAGTAGTTAGTTAAAGTGTTTGAAAGGTGTGTAATCAACCTTTGTGACTAAATAAACTGCAGTGTAAATGTGCAAGACAGAAACAAGCTGCTAGTGTACCTTGCAAAAAGTTTTTGTGGTTCAAAGTAAATAGCTGTCATTTAAAAACTGCGCTGTGATTGTTTTCATATTTTTATTTTTAGTAAATGGTGATTGTGTTTGCTAAAAGTATAAAGCCTCCTGTAATGCCTCTGTACTCTAATCGGCTGATGCATGCGCTTTAAAACGTTTTGATCTCATTTGACCAGCAGACGTAATCACAGGGGAGGGTCGTGCTTCCATGCCATTAAGGGAATCTGAGCTGTGTCCTTGTTTTAAATCCCTCCGACGAGTGGGTGAAGCAATTAATAAGCTAGAACACAGATATTGGGTTTCAACTGTGAATGCTTTATCAGATTGTAGTTTAAGTCCCATCATGACCCATTAAATACTTTTCCTTTGAATGTTAATGTTCACAAACATGAGGAAAGGTACAGTGCCATAAAAACTGCTGGGTTGTTTTTTTTGTATAGCATGACGACAAAGTTGATTTCTAATGAATTTCTTTTATGACATATGCCATCTCTTCAATTGTTTTATTGTACTGATTGCTATGGGGCTCATCATAGATTCACATTGCTGAATGTAAAATTAACTTCAAGATCTCTGCTATGAGTCTGCTCCTGTCTGCTCATGAGCTCCTTTTTATTTGATCTCTCTTTTTTGGGGGGGGGTGCACATTAGAAGGGTTTTTTTGTACATCATGTAAATATCAACAATAAATGTTTTTAACTTGTTTCAATGTTGTTTGTTAATGCTGTCTTGTATTTCAAAGATGTAAATCTTTGAAATACTATTATTATTTTTTAAAAGACTGCTGTTCATATAACAACTGAGCACTCTAGGATTTAATCAGGGCAACATCCAGAGGGGTCAGAGGGTGGCACCAGCCCTCTTTTATGGAGTTTTTTATACATTACCCAACATTTCCTGTAGGATTAGTATTTAGGGCCAAAGACACCACCAAAATTATACTTAATAATATTTCAGGGAGGTCTATTGTCATCAAAAGAATAATATTTCTTTCTGCACATTTACTACATGTTTATATTTAGTAGTATGACTCTGTTTGTTACACGACATTAAGCAGCAAGCAAGTATAGGATTTACCACAATAGTCCCCTGAGATGAGTATTGTGGTTAATAGGTGCTATTTTAAAAAAAAAATGAAATGAAGTACAGTTGAAATAATTTGCTCTTCATTATCAGTTGGACGTGTAAACGAATATCAGCTGAGCCATCAGCTGATGTGAGCTGACAGTCAGTCCAGCTGATCAACTGGGCCTGCGGCAGAGCTTCACTTTGTGAACTAATGCTATGCTTGATTAAAAGCCAGCCGTATGCTTATATATCTCCTCCCTGTAGAAGCAAAGACCAAAGCAGAAACTTGCACACATGTAGTAAACTGGAACCTGCAAGAGAAACATTCACATCACAATTCTAAGTAAAATGGGGGGGG
>NW_024582677.1:246708-256532 GCF_018398535.1 Haplochromis burtoni
GGCGGCATTGTCCAATTCCTACAATGTAAATGAAAACAATCTAAACTGCAAGGTCCACACAACATACACAGCTTTTTTTCCTTCATTACAATAAAAATTAACTTCCTAATTATACAATTTTCAACAGAGCAACACATTCATCACATAGCTCAGCAAAAGCCAAAAGCATGTGGTACAGTATCACAGTCTTACTGGATTACACAGAGTTTGGATGCAAACCTACAGTCCAGCTGAACTGCTGGGAAACATCGAGCTATACCGCATGAGAAAAGGCACTATCCTGGTAAGTAGCTGATTAAGGTTATATGTCTTTCATGGACAACACTTGAAATGTATACACATGTACATATCTGTGTATGCAGTATGCAGTCTACATACATGCGTAATTCCTATTGTGTCAAAAGACAGAGTGATTCCACATCAGTACTCAGTTAACATGGTAAAAGCAGCCTATCAATCAAAATTCTTTATTAGAGGAAAGAGGTTCTGGATCAGTGTTGGCATTAGCATTAGCTTAGTAATTATTAACTAGACTTATCTGAACCTATGCTAATAAATAGGAACATGTACACAAACACTTCTTTTCATTTTCAACATTTTGTAATATTACAGTATATAAGAATAAAAGTAAGTTACATGTATGTACAGTATGATACAAAAAATGCTGAATGTACACTGTATGTATAATTGTAGGGTCTGCCTTACAATATAAAGCGCCTTGAGGCGTCGGTTGTGCTTTGGTGCTGTATAAACAAAACTGAATATAACTGAATAAACATCAACTTGGGAATTTTAAACATTTTAACTATCTTTTATTTACTATGATAAGAAGGTCATTTAATGTGGTGGTTGTACAAATCTGTAAGTCGAACTGCAAGATCATAAAATATATGTAAACTCTATTTGAAGTCTATTTACATTCACACAGAGACATTAAAACAATAATTTCACAATAAATAGATTTTACAGTGTAGTGCTCCAGATGTGCACAAGTGCACTGTGCAATGTGTAATGTGTATCGGCCTGTCTCTCTGAAACTTGATTACAATACAATACCCAACATTCAACATGCCATTAATCACTGTTCACTAGAGCTCTTAAATGCCACAGTGAACATGTATGTGGGACCTTTTAGACTTTGTCTTTTACATCCCGTTTAATCACAGACATAATTTAAGTTGAAGGTACCAAAAAAAAAAAAAACAACAAAAAAAATCATCTGATTGAGGATCTATTTTATATTCAAAAAATGTTTTTTTGAATAATTTTGAGACTGAGAAATTGTACCCCTACAAAATCTGCTTCCATGAATTTTTAGGGAACACATGTTTAGATCCTCTTCTGATCTGTGGGCAAGGAACTCTTTATTTGTATTTAGTACATGAAAAACTAGCCTCAGGTCTATAGAGGTGTCAAAAGTGTCTGCAACTAGAGTAGTGTCTTTTGTGAACATTTCCCCAGAGTTTTCATTTTTACAAGCAGCACTGCATGTCATGTGTAACAGCAAATATAACTGGCTGTGACTAAATTGGGAACGTGAAGCTGCTGAGGGAGCAAGTGTTTTTTACTGCCAAGAAAAAAGACTCTAACATTAGCCAGAGCTCTGTAATCAGCTACTATTAGTGTTAGCTTGCTAGTCTGGTTACTAAGTTGCATCTAAATTTCAATGTGATGATTATTGTTGGATAGTTTAAATCAAAATGAAAAATCTGAACAGCTGGCTAATGTCTTCTGAGAAAGTGGCCAGTGTTTTAAGTCTTAATAAAATTTGAATTTATGTATCCTTGTACGATTGTGATGGGAACATTAGGGAACATTGGGGAACAGCAGTGTTCGGTAGTTGCATGCTGGCTTATTGTATTTAAACATAATAAATAAAATCACTTTTTAAAATAATTTCAGGCTGTACTTCAATACAGAAATCCTTTGTGTCTCTTACTTAATCTGTCATCACCAGAGACTGTATATAAGACATGTACACAGCCACCACAACAACACCCACTGGTTACTGAAGTCCTATTAAGCTTCAAGTTGAGCAATTTTACTGTTGCCATCTTGATGTTTCACTGACGACTTAGCTCAGAAATGAAATCAAGGATACCAGTGACTGAGAAGCCGCTTCCAGAATAAGTCTTTTTTTCTGACGCTGACAATGACTAACTCAAACTTGAACAAAATTAACTTCATATTTTAGTCATTGTGAGCTGAAACTACCAAGTCAGTGCATAAAGTGCCCCAAGAGGGAGCTAATTTATTTATTATTGTAAAGTCTACAATAAAATATATTAACCACCTTAGGTGATAAATAAAACTGAATTGAATTGAATTGAATTAAGCGTCATTCTCTCAAGACTTTTTGTAACCAGAGGAGAAGCCCCCTACTGGCCGTGAAAAAACCCAAATGTAAGGCACTTTTGCACTGGCATCACTTTTATACCCCAAAGCTATGTCCAGCATTTATATATAGTTTATAACTATCTAGTCTAATTAACATGTGTTATTGTTTACTTCAGCAGTGATTTAAAAACTAACTATTGTATGTACAGGGCTTTGGTAAAGTCTGGAGACTGAGAAAGAAAACTCATTCATGAGCTGTGCTCACCTTAGAATTAGCAAACAGAAGAATATTTAGTAAAAAGTACATGGTCGTTTCATCCTTACCCTGTTTTCATCTTCTTTTCTGTCTCTCACTAACCTGTTTTAAAAACTATGTATGCTCTGTATATCTGTTTTATTTTATTTTATTTTATTTTATTCTGCTTTTCCTTTTTTTCATATACTAAACTGTTACAGTGTTGAATGGTCATAACGAGGTCACTGGCTGCAGAAGTAATCTACAACATAAGTGAGAGGAGATCTCCCAAATATGATCATCTGCTGTTAGGGGAGAGCCAATCAGATAAAAGGAGGAAGGAGCTTGTTTCAAACAGTGGATGGACAGCACTAAAGCCCAGTATAAAACAATAAGAATTATTTTGAACTGTCATGCAAAGCTATTCTAGTATTCTCCAAATATAAAATTATGGAGCTAGAAATGAGCGTAACAGGATCAGTTTAATTCATGTTTTCTAATCAATAAATAGATTTATCAATACTGGACAACCACTAACAACTAAGCAAAAAGGAGTGATACAATTTTCAGAATTTTAGAAAGGTTTAAAATTGATTCGCCTGTAATTATACATTTAAAACTGTCTGTCTGGTGCCTGCTTGAGACAACAATGAATACATATGTATTTTTTTTTTGCCCATTTCCTTTTAAGAGCAGGTTGGAAGAAAATAATGAGAATGAAAGCTAAATACTAAAACAGTCACCCACAAAACTGAGCAGTTCAAGACATGGTTTTGTGATAAACAAGGCAAGAAAAAAATTTGGTGGTTGTGAGTAAGATGTGGAGGAGGGGCCCTGGAGCATAAAAACAAAATCTGAAAAAAAACAAAAAACAAATGACCTCTTGTTCTGCCAACATGATATCTAGTGTCATCATGGAGAAAAGTTTAATGTGAAATGATGTATAGGATGTTATGAATTAATGAGCTGAACTCAAATTAGACTTAGTGTACGGTAAGCCTACAAGTCTAAAAAAAATGTAGCATACAAATTAGGAGGTACCTTAAACGTTCAGCAATCAGGCTCTGTGATTTAGTCTCTGCTAACCAGGCAGGTGTAGAAAAGGACAACTACGTGCTGTCGGCTGTTTTTCACACAGCCGAGACGTTGCTGTGTGTGACGGTATTGGTGAGGGCGTGTGTCTCAGAGCCTGGCTTATCTTTTGGGCTAGATTTGTCCAGGACAGATATCTGAGTGATTGTGCTGCTTTCAGTGAACAGGGTGCGCCGCCGTTTACTGTAGCTCAGGTAACTCTGAGTCTGCCACTTCCAAAACCTCTTCTTGAGCTCAGCCTGCACCTGAAATCAAGATGGAAAACATACATTCCAAATAACTGTTTTTAGAAGCAGGAAATACACAATGTACCTGCATGAAGCTTTCCAAGTGTTGTTTTTCTCTACCATATAAAAGAGAACTAAACTAAACCAATTTTAGCCTTTCCAGTATGCACATTTTGTTGAATATGCCTCATCTAGTAAGAGATAGTAAAACAAAAAGTAATTATTTCAAAACACTACAAGTCTTTCTTGTTGCTACTCAGGTGCTTTAATCTGATTAGTGCTTTTCTAAGCACGATGATTAAATGGCATCTCTAAATAGTTCTCATTGTTCAGGTGCCTATAGATTGTGAGGTTCCTGACATCTTATTAGTTTATTCAATTCCCTTCAGTTTTATTTATACAACACAACAGTTACAGTAATTGTAATATAGTGACATTTTATGTAATACAGCAGAGAATCCCTTGAGTGGCACTTGGAAAGGAAGAAATTAAGCTTGTGCATTCAACAATCTGTAATCAGTCTTCCTCCTGCTTTCGCTGATGTAAGGCTGCTTTTCTGTTCTTTACATCCCTACTGCTTTTCCACATTGTCAAATTCAAATTCAAATTCAAATTCTATTTGTCACGTACACAGTCATACACAGTACGATATGCAGTGAAATGCTTAGACAACTGCTCGTGACCTAAAAAAAAAAAAAAAAAAAGAAAGGAAAAGGCTATGAATAAGATAGGAAATTAATATGAAAAATTAAAAAGGGTATATTTAACTAACTCAAACTCAGTACTGTTATCATTACTCTACTCCAATCATCTTCTTGCCTGCCTTCTTTGGACCAATCAGCCTCCATGTTGCATAGTTTCATTTTCACCACCACCAGCGTCTAGATTCCCAGGGGTCCTGTCCTAAATCCTGTCACTGCCATGATGGGCCATCGGAGTCTGTTGGCCAAATACATTCATCTCTTTATCTCAATAGGATTGGAAGAATTGAACATGATAATGTTCAATTCTTCCAAGTGATCCAAGTGATCTTTGTTTATTGAACTCTGGCAGAACTAGGTTTGGGGGGTGGTAGTTATTGACTGCGACAGGCTGTCGGGGGGAAGGGCAAAAAGAAGCAAAAAATGGAGCACATAGAGAGATTGTGCTGGTAATTCCACTAAAAGCTAGATTCCTTCAGGATTGACTTGATATTGATTCCACCAACCCTACTTCAGAATACTGAATCTTTAATAAACTTTTTACGACCGTGGCTCAGGGGGTTGGGAATCGCATCTGTAACCGGAAGGTCGCCGGTTCGATCCCTGGGCTCTCTGTCCTGGTCGTTGTGTCCTTGGGCAAGACACTTTACCCTACTTGCCTACTGGTGTTGGCCAGAGGGGCCGATGGCACGATATGGCAGCCTCGCTTCTGTCAGTCTGCCCCAGGGCAGCTGTGGCTACAACTGTAGCTTGCCTCCACCAGTGTGTGAATGTGAGAGTGAATGAATAGTGGTATTTTGGGTGCCTAGAAAAGCGCTATATAAATCCAATCCATTATTATTATTATTACATTTAATTAAGGTTGCCGTACTGCAGCACTGTTTTGTGTATTTTATCTTTGATTTGCATCATCTGTGCAGTTTTATGAACCTTTTAAATGAAAGAAAAATCTACAGTCAGACTATATATGACTATGAAATAGTCGAGGCATTACATCTCCTAATGTTGTTTAGTATTTACTTTACTTACCTCACCATTCAAGAAACAGTAGAGCAGTGCCACCACAAAGCCCTTGAGAGTAGAGAAATAGTATTCAAAAGTATTACTTATGCTTTCATGACACATAATTATTCTTTTTTACCTTTATATGTTGATGTGTATTTTCGGTTCTACCTGGAAGGAACCCACACCGAGCTCTATGAAGATGCGTGCCTCTGTCCCTGTGTTTTCTGGCAGGAAGGCAAACACCATGTAATGCATCCCGAACAGTGGGATGAGCAGCAGCGTGGACTTCGCCAGCCTCCTGCACACACACATGCAAAACACAGACACATTCTACACATGCAGATTCACAATCCCTTGTGACTTTATATTTGTTGTTTATGCATTCACACGCAGCAGGATTTATTCTGTCTCACTTGAAGTGACTGGTATCATTGCCACCAACACCAGGAGACCTAAGCTTCTGGACCAGAATACGGATTACGTTGATGAAGATCATGAAGTTCACCTACATGAAACAAGTGGGAAGCACCAAATTAGTAATCTGTCAGAATATTGTTAACATTTAACTAGAGATGGAACATTTGGCTCTTAGGCTGAAGCTTGTTTCACTCTGTTGAAGCAGACTGGTCCAAAACACTGTGTTGAGGCTTGAATCAAACCTCTGTGACCATATGACAGATAATGCTTGAGGCTTCATACGTCACAGTGGAACACTGGAAGTGAGGTGATGGGTTCAACTCTTTAACATTGTTTCATTTGTTTTAGGGAAATGCAAAATGTTTGGTGTACCTTCCCTGCTTTGTAGTGTTGCAACAGATCTTTTGTGGCATTAAAAGTTGCCAAAAACCTTCAATCATACCTCCAAAACACTGATGTTGAAATACTTATCATCTTACTTCACAGTACAAACCTGTCATAACAATTTAAATGATGTTTTAAGTAGCCTGATAACAGGACAACACATTAAACACTAGATTTGCCAGGTGGGATCATCCTGACTATTTCCATCTAATTTCTTATTGAATTTTAAAAAAGATCAATTATTGATTGATTATTGGTTTTAACAACTCACACTTACTTTGTTATGTCTAAAAACTTTGATATGTTTATTATGCCTGTAGCCAGCAGAAGTTATCAAGGGGTTAGCCTGTAAAAAAAATACCTGTTTTACCAGCATCTTCATAACTCTGCCTTTTACCTATTGTGCGAGCTACATTATAATCAATCTAGTCCCTTTAAGCCACTTCACAGTGGCATAATTATTGTAATTTCTGCTGCCTTTGAGGACAGATTTCTTTTGAAAAAGACATTTTTAATTCCATTAAGCATTTACTATTTACATCTTGAGGGACTAGCTCAAATAACACCTTTGAGCGCAAATTCGATCACATCTTGGGGAAGTGCACTGCGGTCGTGAGTTCTCAGAACCTGCTCTTTGAGCAAAAAGAATGACAACATCACGGAACGTAAGTTTGGATAACATCATAGAAAGCTCAAGGCTCTCCAACAGGAGATTGAGAGACCAGTGTTGGACTGTTAGAACAGCTTTGAAATTCATATGAGTTGTTCGCACTAAAGTAAAAAGCACCATCACTTCATGTGGATACCCTCTCTGCGCCAGCTGCGGTTGCAAGGCTGGAGCCGAACAAAAAACACCCTGATAACGACTGTGTTTAGTCTGTTCCTTCCCATTCCATGCAAGGCCACCTGGGTTGGCTGAAAGACTGTTTACTTAGCCTAGCAGGGCGAAGGACACTGTCTCAGCTGAACTCTCGACACACACACACATACATACTGATATGCACACACTCATCCCCCCTCCCTTTCCAAACGCCTTCGACGCTTATTCCCTTCCGATGCTGACGGTGGATCATGGAGACCAGCGCAAAGGGTGCAGGCCCGGATACTGTCTAAATCGGCTGTCTCTCACCCTTTACCCACCCCTGTTGCTTGTCATGTGTTTCTTTGGCGTATTTAGAGTTTTTTTCATGTGCTATGTGCAGAGGTGTTTTTTTCTGTTCTCAAACTGATCTCCCTGTTGGAGCTCAGTCTGGGGGGAGTTATTTTTTTCTCCTTATCTTTCCTCATGTGGTGCATTTTCCATTGTTATACCTCTCTGACCTGTCTTCCCCATGTGATGTTTGTGTAATGTATGTATGGTCAGAAGGGTAAGTCGGCGCTTGTCATGATCTGCGGAGGCAGACCGTGCGGAAATGTGTGTGGTGGACCCAGGTGCGAACACAAGCGAAGATACAGGAGTGGATTAAACAAAAGCGAGCCTTTTATTATGGCTGATGAAAGGAACAAACCGAGAGTGAGGGCAGCAGAGGTGGGACCAAGTCATTGTTTTGCAAGTCTCAAGTAAGTCTCAAGTCTTTATCCTCAAGTCTCAAGTCAAGTCTCAAGTAATGTCAGGCAAGTCAGAGTCGAGTCTCAAGTCACTGGTGTAAAAGTCCGAGTAAAGTCACAAGTCTGAAATTTTGAATTTCAAGTCCTTTCGAGTCTTTAAAAAAAAAAACGAAAAAATAGATGTTGCAGTTATGCTAAATGTAAATATTAGACCATGTAATTTTTAAATCTGTGTTTTTCTCAACACATGACAAAATAGTGAACGTAGAAAATATACACAAATTGTGAAATTGCACCTCTATAAAATGCAGCTCAATTAGACCTAGCTCCTAGAATAATTTTCACCGACAGTTCTGAGATAAGCTGCATGTTATTCTTGGATGTGGTTGTAAGACTGGCTTTAAAATCGCATGACAAAAATATCATACATATTTAAAAAAAACTGCATCACCAACGTAGCCTGGACAACATTTGCTAGTTAGATGAAGTCAGCTATCTCATCGTAGCATATTTATATGCATATTTATAATCATACGGTTCTTGGAGTATGATTATACACTCATACACTCATGAAGTTTAGTAACTTCAGGTCACTGCAAGGTACAGTTTACCGCCGGATGGGTACAGGACCTTGAAATGCACCGTGTAGAAAGTAAAGACCATCGTACGTATCATAAGTTTACCAGTCTCACAAATCGTCTTCATAAATACACATTCGTTAACCGTTTATTAATATAACCTTTGAGCTCAATGATAATTAATTAGTAGTGGAAATAATTTCTGGTAGCGTTACAGAAATGTAGCAGTGACAATAATATTGTATGTTGTAATCGTACTGGGCAATTCAAATCAAATCAAATCAAATCAATTAGTGATACAAAAAACTGTTTTACCCTGTGAATAAAAGTATATGTTTTTGTCAATGTACCATAATAACAGAAGCGAAACGCAATATTGTGTCAGGACAATTCACTATTTATGCACAATAAACAAAGGAGCATAGCGCTACAATTTCTGTTCAGCGCCAGACGTGCTTGTAACCTATATCACCAATTATGTTATGAAAATGACGCATTAACTACAACAGCAGACTGACCTTTGTGGAAATGCTTGGAGCAGACTAACCTGTGAGCTGGAGTGTTCTGAGACGTTATATTTTGTCTTTGAATGGCTGCAATCCAGGCCACCCATCGCCTGTTTGTCACTTCGGAAACATGGCTCGAACAATTTCTCTTCAACGACGTAATCCGATAACAACCGATCTTTTTACCCGTCGGCTTCCCGTGGCTGTCATGCGACCGGTTATAGCAGTTAATAATACAACAGCTTCTTGACATTTTTGTGTTTCTTTTTATCGCTGTATAACTGATTTCAATTGAAAGCCTGCGTGCGCTAGTACCTCTTGCCACGAGTTCCCAGAATCCTTTGCGGTTTTACCCCTGAATGACGTCACATTTTCAATCTCTATATTGACTCGAGTCCACACCTCTGGAGGGCAGCATAAGAGTAGTAGCTCAACAGAAACCTAAACTGGACATAAACTAAGGAAAGGCTATGGCTGGAGATACGGAACACAGGGGGTGGGAAACTCAGACGATGCGACACAGACTGTATGAAACACAGAAACTAAATACACATGAGGGATGATCAGGGGAAGTGGCCACACATGGGAACACAGCTGACACACATGAACTTAGGACAGGAGGAGTGAACTGAATACACTGACAGTGAATACAGGCTTTCAAAGTAAAACAGGAAACATGGAGATTAGACATGACACATGGACCGGGGAGACGTAGTACAGGGGAGATGACATAACTGACAGCATGAACTTGACAATACAAGACACACAGACATAAACACACGAAGGGCAAGGGA
>NW_024582677.1:256557-334022 GCF_018398535.1 Haplochromis burtoni
AGAGGAGGAAAAAAGAGAAGTGATCTTTGTTTATTGAACTCTGGCAGAACTAGGTTTGGGGGGTGGTAGTTATTGACTGCGACAGGCTGTCGGGGGGAAGGGCAAAAAGAAGCAAAAAATGGAGCACATAGAGAGATTGTGCTGGTAATTCCACTAAAAGCTAGATTCCTTCAGGATTGACTTGATATTGATTCCACCAACCCTACTTCAGAATACTGAATCTTTAATAAACTTTTTACGACCGTGGCTCAGGGGGTTGGGAATCGCATCTGTAACCGGAAGGTCGCCGGTTCGATCCCTGGGCTCTCTGTCCTGGTCGTTGTGTCCTTGGGCAAGACACTTTACCCTACTTGCCTACTGGTGTTGGCCAGAGGGGCCGATGGCGCGATATGGCAGCCTCGCTTCTGTCAGTCTGCCCCAGGGCAGCTGTGGCTACAACTGTAGCTGCCTCCACCAGTGTGTGAATGTGAGAGTGAATGAATAGTGGTATTTAAGCTGGGTGCCTAGAAAAGCGCTATATAAATCCAATCCATTATTATTATTATTACATTTAATTAAGGTTGCCGTACTGCAGCACTGTTTTGTGTATTTTATCTTTGATTTGCATCATCTGTGCAGTTTTATGAACCTTTTAAATGAAAGAAAAATCTACAGTCAGACTATATATGACTATGAAATAGTCGAGGCATTACATCTCCTAATGTTGTTTAGTATTTACTTTACTTACCTCACCATTCAAGAAACAGTAGAGCAGTGCCACCACAAAGCCCTTGAGAGTAGAGAAATAGTATTCAAAAGTATTACTTATGCTTTCATGACACATAATTATTCTTTTTTACCTTTATATGTTGATGTGTATTTTCGGTTCTACCTGGAAGGAACCCACACCGAGCTCTATGAAGATGCGTGCCTCTGTCCCTGTGTTTTCTGGCAGGAAGGCAAACACCATGTAATGCATCCCGAACAGTGGGATGAGCAGCAGCGTGGACTTCGCCAGCCTCCTGCACACACACATGCAAAACACAGACACATTCTACACATGCAGATTCACAATCCCTTGTGACTTTATATTTGTTGTTTATGCATTCACACGCAGCAGGATTTATTCTGTCTCACTTGAAGTGACTGGTATCATTGCCACCAACACCAGGAGACCTAAGCTTCTGGACCAGAATACGGATTACGTTGATGAAGATCATGAAGTTCACCTACATGAAACAAGTGGGAAGCACCAAATTAGTAATCTGTCAGAATATTGTTAACATTTAACTAGAGATGGAACATTTGGCTCTTAGGCTGAAGCTTGTTTCACTCTGTTGAAGCAGACTGGTCCAAAACACTGTGTTGAGGCTTGAATCAAACCTCTGTGACCATATGACAGATAATGCTTGAGGCTTCATACGTCACAGTGGAACACTGGAAGTGAGGTGATGGGTTCAACTCTTTAACATTGTTTCATTTGTTTTAGGGAAATGCAAAATGTTTGGTGTACCTTCCCTGCTTTGTAGTGTTGCAACAGATCTTTTGTGGCATTAAAAGTTGCCAAAAACCTTCAATCATACCTCCAAAACACTGATGTTGAAATACTTATCATCTTACTTCACAGTACAAACCTGTCATAACAATTTAAATGATGTTTTAAGTAGCCTGATAACAGGACAACACATTAAACACTAGATTTGCCAGGTGGGATCATCCTGACTATTTCCATCTAATTTCTTATTGAATTTTAAAAAAGATCAATTATTGATTGATTATTGGTTTTAACAACTCACACTTACTTTGTTATGTCTAAAAACTTTGATATGTTTATTATGCCTGTAGCCAGCAGAAGTTATCAAGGGGTTAGCCTGTAAAAAAAATACCTGTTTTACCAGCATCTTCATAACTCTGCCTTTTACCTATTGTGCGAGCTACATTATAATCAATCTAGTCCCTTTAAGCCACTTCACAGTGGCATAATTATTGTAATTTCTGCTGCCTTTGAGACAGATTTTTTGAAAAAACTCAGAACAAGACCTCTGAGTGAAAAACTGGATTACATCTGGAGGGGCTAGCTCGAATAACACCTTTGAGCGCAAATTCGATCACATCTTGGGGAAGTGCACTGCGGTCGTGAGTTCTCAGAACCTGCTCTTTGAGCAAAAAGAATCGACAACATCACGGAACGTAAGTTTGGATAACATCATAGAAAGCTCACGGCTCTCCAACGGGAGATTGAGAGACCAGTGTTGGACTGTTAGAACAGCTTTGAAATTCATATGAGTTGTTCGCACTAAAGTAAAAAGCACCATCACTTCATGCGGATACCCTCTCGGCGCCAGCTGCGGTCGCAAGGCTGGAGCCGAACAAAAAACACCCTGATAACGACTGTGTTTAGACTGTTCCTTCCCATTCCATGCAAGGCCACCTGGGTTGGCTGGAAGACTGTTTACTTAGCCTAGCAGGGCGAAGGACACTGTCTCAGCTGAACTCTGGACACACACACACATACATATACACTGATATGCACACACTCATCCCCCCTCCCTTTCCAAACGCCTTCGACGCTTATTCCCTTCCGATGCTGACGGTGGATCATAGGAGACCAGCGCACAGGTGCAGGCCCGGATTACTGTCTAAATCGGCTGTCTCTCACCCTTTACCCACCCCTGTTGCTTGTCATGTGTTTCTTTGGCGTATTTAGAGTTTTTTTCATGTGCTATGTGCAGAGGTGTTTTTTTCTGTTCTCAAACTGATCTCCCTGTTGGAGCTCAGTCTGGGGGGAGTTATTTTTTTCTCCTTATCTTTCCTCATGTGGTGCATTTTCCATTGTTATACCTCTCTGACCTGTCTTCCCCATGTGATGTTTGTGTAATGTATGTATGGTCAGAAGGGTAAGTCGGCGCTGTCATGATCTGCGGAGGCAGACCGTGCGGAAATGTGTGTGGTGGACCCAGGTGCGAACACAAGCGAAGATACAGGAGTGGATTAAACAAAAGCGAGCCTTTTATTATGGCTGATGAAAGGAACAAACGAGAGTGAGGGCAGCAGAGGTGGGACCAAGTCATTGTTTTGCAAGTCTCAAGTAAGTCTCAAGTCTTTATCCTCAAGTCATCAAGTCAAGTCTCAAGTAATGTCAGGCAAGTCAGAGTCGAGTCTCAAGTCACTGGTGTAAAAGTCCGAGTAAAGTCACAAGTCTGAAATTTTGAATTTCAAGTCCTTTCGAGTCTTTAAAAAAAAACGAAAAAATAGCATGTTGCAGTTATGCTAAATGTAAATATTAGACCATGTAATTTTTAAATCTGTGTTTTTCTCAACACATGACAAAATAGTGAACGTAGAAAATATACACAAATTGTGAAATTGCACCTCTTAAAATGCAGCTCAATTAAACCTAGCTCCAAGAATAATTTTCACCGACAGTTCTGAGATAAGCTGCATGTTATTCTTGGATGCGGTTGTAGGACCGGCTTTAAAATCGCATGACAAAAATATCATACACATTAAAAAAAACTGCATCACCAACGTAGCCTGGACAACATTTGCTAGTTAGATGAAGTCAGCTATCTCATCGTAGCATATTTATATGCATATTTATAATTATACGGTTCTTGGAGTGAGTGCATACACTCATGAAGTTTAGTAACTTCAGGTCACTGCAACAAGCCCAGGTACAGTTTACCGACGGATGGGTACAGGACCTTGAAATGCACCGTGTAGAAAGTAAAGACCATCGTACGTATCATAAGTTTACCAGTCTCACAAATCGTCTGTCATAAATACACATTCGTTAACCGTTTATTAATATAACCTTTGAGCTCAATCGGTAATTAATTAGTAGTGGAAATAATTTCTGGTAGCATTACAGAAATGTAGCAGTGACAATAATATTGTATGCTGTAATCGTACTGGGCAATTAGTGATACAAAACAACTGTTTTACTCCTGTGAATAAAAGTATATGTTTTTGTCAATGTACCATAATAACAGAAGCGAAACGCAATATTGTGTCAGGACAATTCACTATTTATGCACAATAAATAAAGGAGCATAGCGCGACAATTTCTGTTCAGCGCCAGACTTGCTTGTAACCTATATCACCAATTATGTTATGAAAATGACGCATTAACTACAACAGCAGACTGACCTTTGTGGAAATGCTTGGAGCAGACTAACCTGTGAGCTGGAGTGTTCTGGGACGTTATATTTGATCTTTGAATGGCTGCAATCCAGGCCATCCGTCGCCTCTTTGTTACTTCGGAAACATGGCTCGAACAATTTCTCTTCAACGACGTAATCCGATAACAACCGATCTCTTTACCCGTCGGCTTCCCGTGGCTGTCATGCGACCGGCTATTGCAGTTAATAATACAACAGCTTCTTGACATTTTTGTGTTTCTTTTTATCGCTGTGTAACTGATTTCAATTGAAAGCCTGCGTGCGCTAGTACCTCTTGCCACGAGTTCCCAGAATCCTTTGCGGTTTTACCCCTGAATGACGTCACATTTTCAATCTCTATATTGACTCGAGTCCACACCTCTGGAGGGCAGCATAAGAGTAGTAGCTCAACAGAAACCTAAACTGGACATAAACTAAGGAAAGGCTATGGCTGGAGATACGGAACACAGGGGGTGGGAAACTCAGACGATGCGACACAGACTGTATGAAACACAGAGACTAAATACACATGAGGGATGATCAGGGGAAGTGGCCACACATGGGAACACAGCTGACACACATGAACTTAAGACAGGACAGGAGGAGTGAACTGAATACACTGACAGTGAATACAGGCTTTCAAAGTAAAACAGGAAACATGGAGATTAGACATGACACATGAACCGGGGAGACGTAGTACAGGGGAGATGACATAACTGACAGCATGAACTTGACAATACAAGACACACAGACATAAACACACGAAGGGCAAGGGAGACTTAATATATACAACTGGCTGGACTACCTAGTGAACCTAAACAAACCATAAACGATAATCATCAAAAATAGGTTAAACACAAAACACTGGGTCGCACGACCCAGGACCATGACAGTACCTCCCCCGTAAGGCTGGCTCCAGACAGCCCAAACACAGGAAAACAAAACAAAACAGAAAACGACCCAGGGCGGGCGGCGGGGGCCCAGGACGGAGGGCTCGGAACAGAAAACAAAAGAGCACAGCAAACACCGGAGCCCAAGAAAAACAACCCAAAAACACAGCGCAGTTCCGGGGGCCGACCATGCGGACGGCAACGGTGGAGACGTGGAAACAGTTCAGGGGGCCGGCCGTGCGGAAGGCAACGGCAGTGACTCAGGCGATGGCGATCCGGGGGCCGGCCGCGCGGAAGGCGGCGGCGAAGGCGACGACGGAGCAGTTCAGGGGGGCGGCCGCGCGAAAGGCAGCTGCGAAGGAGACGACGGAACAGTTCAGGGGGCCGGCCACGCGGAAGGCAGCGGCGGCTCTCCAGTGTCAGGCGCACTGGCCGAGGCCCGGTGGGCACAGGACCAGTCGAGGCAGGACCAGATGGTGGCGTGGCAGCCACAGGCGACGGAGCCAGGCCAGGCGTAGCAGATGCAGAGGCTGGACCAGGCGTAGCAGAAGCAGACTCCGACGAAGACCCGGACGAGGCTGGACCAGGCGTAGCAGAAGCAGACTCCGACGAAGACTCGGACGAGGCTGGACCGGGCGTAGCAGAAGCAGACTCCGACGAAGACTCGGACGAGGCTGGATCGGGCGTAGCAGAAGCAGAAGCAGAGGCTGAGGCTGGACCAGCCGATGACCAGGCGGCCGCAGGTGGCGGCTGAACGGGCCCCTCGGGCCCTCCAGCGGAGACGGGTGGTTGAACGGGCCCCTTGGACCCTCCAGAGGAGATGGGTGGCTGAACGGGCCCCTCGGGCCCTCCAGCGGAGACGGGTGGCTGAACGGGCCCCTCGGGCCCTCCAGCTGACGAGGCATGAGGCTGAACGGGCCCCTCGGGCCCTCCAGCTGACGAGGCATGAGGCTGGACGGGCTCCTCGGGCCCTCCAGCTGACGAGACATGAGGCTGGACGCGTTCACCTGACATCTTACAGTTAACAGTCCAGAAGCAAACAGGTGTCAGATGTCCTGAGGCAAAGACCAGCTCATTCACTTCAAGACTCATGTAGGCTGACATAACAGGCTCTAAAACAGAAAGTCCTGCTTCTATATTCCTCCCTTCAGTCTCGAGCAATGACAGAGCTTGACGGCCCAGATAAGCCGGGTCAGCCACAGGGAAAACAAGGACTACAACATTCCCCAGAAAAACACGACTTAAGCCTTCACGGATAAGCTCCTGGGCAAACATGAAATGTTCAGGAATGAATCTGGGCGATGAGAACTGACCAGCATGATGGCGGTAAGTGTTATATTGACTAGGAACCATGCGTGAGGTGGACTGTAACTCAAGGGTGTTATGTAGTGTGTATGGTGAAATGGGTACGGCTAATGCTGTGCTAGCATTCCTAGCTGAGACGGGTGATGTTACACAGTTCATGTTACCCTGATTTGACTCCATGTCGTCATCTTTAAGTACCAACGTGAGTTCATGATCAGCGTTCTCAGTTTTAAGTTCATTGGGAATAGGAGCAGCATGCAAAACAGGATTACACATCATCTCACACTCAGTACTCTTATACTTTACGTCATGACCCTCCTTTAAATAATCCTTATGTGCTAAGGAAGCACAGGGGCCTACTTTAAGTAGCTCGTTGGTGAGCGGAGCGGGCTCGGGAAGGGAGGCATTAGCCACAGGTAACTCAGTCTTTGATGGAACCCCAGGCACATTAAATGACACAGAAGAAAACACTTCCACCCCACTCCCCACACAAGCAACATCACGGCCTGTGGAACTCTCTTTCAATCCAAGGTGTAGTGTCAGAGGTCCCTACAAGATAACTAGGCCTGTCCAAGATCATCTCTTGAAACAAATCACTTGGCTGTGGCTTGGTTAGCAGAGCATTACTCAGTCTGAAGTTAGCACTGGCTAATTCCGAAACAGTGGCTTTATTTTCACAAACAGAAACACACGAAACAGGGGATTCCCCGGTCAGCTTAGAGGCTGGACAGTCAAACACCTGTTCGGGTGGCGGTGACAAGAACACCGGCTGAAACTCCCCAGTGTTGGAATTCACAGTCTGAGTGGGTCTTACTCCCTGTTCGTGGAAGCCAGACGAACAGACCACACCATTCACAGTACCAGAGTCAGCCATTTCCACACTATGTGTCTCTGTTAACTTTGACCCGTGGCTCTGTAATTCTGAGTCTAGTTCATCTTCTACGGCTTCAATGGAGGCTGGTGATGACAGGTTGCATTCACTCACCTCCGGTCGTCGCACAGCGCGACGGGGACGCGAACGCCGTTTCTTCCTGATCGCAGTGTCCGATGAACCAAGCAGGGGCGCCTCATGCGCGCGGGCGGCGTCCAGAGGCTGGGGAACTGGGTGCTGATGGAGCGGTAGGTGAGAGTTCTTGGAAGCTCAGGGGACCCCCGAGAGCCAGGCGAGTTCCCCGGAAGATCTCATCATAGTTAGGAGTGAGCCACGGCTTCCACCGGAGCTCTTCCTCCAGTTGAGCGCATGCAGCGCGCTGCCGCTCCTCGAGGTCGAAATCCATGACCTCCACAGCATCCTCGCGTTGCTCAGTGGAGGGCGAGACATGCCGTAGCAATGAGCGACGGCAACGTGAACGCCGCTTCCTTTTTGAAGTGGTGGGAAAACTTGGATTCTGTGGCGACCGGCTCCTCGTCTTCCGACCACATCCGCGCCAGATAAGAAGCGGGAGAAGAGTAGTCCGATCGAGGCGGCGAGGGGGCCGGCTCGTACACGTGCCGAACAAAGCATGCGGTAAACCACTGACGGCGGACGTGCGGTAAGGCAGGGAAGTACACATCCAGGAGTATAAAGCCAGGATCTTCGCAGCGACTAGCTCGTGCTCCCGATACGCCCGCAACACCTGCTGCCGCTCCTCCTCACCGAAGTCAACAGCCTCGGGCATCTCCGTGCAGTCAGGCGGTGGCGAAGATGCGGAAGCCGATGAAGCGGGAGCCAACGGTGTGTCGGTGGGGAGCCTCACCGTTCCGACTCTGACTGCCACTGGCTCATGAGGCAGCGGGGTAACATCGCAACAGCATGGCTCTGGTGAAGGTGCACACTGGGCCACTGTTGCCGCGGGCGGAGTCGGAGAGTGGAGGCGAGAAAGTCGCTGATGAGGGGGTGCAGCGTCTCCCATAACCAGGGGAACACGGACACGCACACCCCTACTTGGCGGGCAACTTCTTCCCGTTCCTCTCCTCCGGAACAGTGCAGCCTGTTGTCGCACAGTGACTCCATTGTCCGGACGATCTCCATCCTTTGTGTCGCTGGGTCCGGCACGGTCGCGTCGTACTGTCATGATCTGCGGAGGCAGACCGTGCGGAAATGTGTGTGGTGGACCCAGGTGCGAACACAAGCGAAGATACAGGAGTGGATTAAACAAAAGCGAGCCTTTTATTATGGCTGATGAAAGGAACAAACCAGAGTGAGGGCAGCATAAGAGTAGTAGCTCAACAGAAACCTAAACTGGACATAAACTAAGGAAAGGCTATGGCTGGAGATACGGAACACAGGGGGTGGGAAACTCAGACGATGCGACACAGACTGTATGAAACACAGAGACTAAATACACATGAGGGATGATCAGGGGAAGTGGCCACACATGGGAACACAGCTGACACACATGAACTTAACGACAGGACAGGAGGAGTGAACTGAATACACTGACAGTGAATACAGGCTTTCAAAGTAAAACAGGAAACATGGAGATTAGACATGACACATGAACCGGGGAGACGTAGTACAGGGGAGATGACATAACTGACAGCATGAACTTGACAATACAAGACACACAGACATAAACACACGAAGGGCAAGGGAGACTTAATATATACAACTGGCTGGACTACCTAGTGAACCTAAACAAACCATAAACGATAATCATCAAAATAGGTTAAACACAAAACACTGGGTCGCACGACCCAGGACCATGACAGGCGCTGGCAAAGGTTGGCAGCCTTAACCCAATTTCCTTCGGGGTCAACCTTCAGGATCAATAAAGTTTTATTGAATCGAATTGAATTATACCTGGATAAACAAAGAATATTAAAAAACTGACTTTGCCTAAATTGATTGCAGCTTCTACCCTGTGAGAGGAATGCTCTTTCACCTCAAAATGACTCGATATCATTCATGAGAGGATGTTTGACGGGTTTGATAAGTAATAAATAAGTAATTTACAACAGTTAAATGCAGGAAATCATGTTTTTGTACCACCCATTTAGGCCTGCAGTAGCCTAATTATTAATCTTTTATCTAATTACAACCTCATATATATATATATATATATATATATACCGTAATTGTCGGGCTATAAGCCGCTACTTTTTGCACAAGCTTTGAACCCTGCGGCTTTTAGTCAGGTGCGGCTTTTCTATGGATTGTCCATGAGCGGATTTGTTTTGTGTGTTCCGCTGTTGTACGGCACTACGTTGCCTGGCGGAAGGATCGGGGTTCAAGAGTGGTATGTTAGTCACATGTCCGTCCGCCAGGCAACGTAGTGCCGTACGAAGTAGCGCGAAAAACAAACTTCAAAGTAGCGGTACGCGTTCAGCGGGAGTCGTGGATGATGAGCGGCGATAAACTTGCAAGTTATGCCCAAAAAGCAAGTTATGCCCAACTCCACCGGTGGATTCTGACAGCGTGGAAAAGTGTGAAAACATCCACGATCACCAACGGATTTTGAAGGGCTGGACTGCTGCATGATGGAGAGGAGGACACCGCCACGGCCCTTCTGAGGGTGTTCGACTCTGACACTGACAATGAGGATTTCTTTGGTTTTGAAAGTGACAACGAAGGAGAGAAGCGGAGAGTGGATGACGAAGCCATCCTGAGCCTGTTTGTATCCGACACTGGAGAAGAGGACTTTGGTGGTTTTAGTGCGCAGGAAGAAGAGAAAGATGGTGGTGAATGACTGACTTTTCTTCTTGTTAAAGCCGTGTCACTGCACCTGAGCCTAAAAGGTAGTCTGAATCTATTCTGGTGTGCTGTAGGCTACTGTTATGTACTACATGTGCAAATATGTTCCCATAACTTGTTTTTCAAAATATTAATAAAAGTGATGTCTCCAAACAGCCATCTCTTTCCTGACAATTCCCTTTGTGCATATTCTCTTACATATGATAAGTCAACATTGAAACACCTGCGGCTTTTAGTCAGGTGCGGCTAATGTATGTACAAAACAGGATTTTTCCCTGATTTTAGCTTGTGCAGCTAATATTTAGGTGCGCTTTTTAGTCCGGGAAATACGATATATATTTTAAAAAAAAATCTTGTGAGTCTTTATGTCAAAATGTCTCTGAACAGTAAGTTTTGCTAGTCAACCCAGCATCCTGGAAAAGTGGTGTTGCATTAATTCCTACGGGGTTCAAATGACTCCATCGTGGTTCCAGTGTTAAACATTTTATTAGCAACTTGACATTTCAAAATGTTGTAGCACTTTCATGTGTGGTCAATAATTCTTAGAAGGAAGATGCTGCTGAATGACACAGGAAATCATTCCTGGCCGTGGCCGTCTCCCTGCAGAACTCCTCCATCGAATACACTGTAAACACAGCAATAGTTACACCCTTTTTGCATATGCTCTTTTCTACTCTGTAATATTCTTGTCAATATTCTTGATATCTATTTATAACCACCCCTGTTAATCCTTGATATTTATAATTGAGTGATTTTTATATATTGGTGCTATTTCTTAAATTTGCAAAATCTGTAACATATTGTATTGTTTAAATAGTTTAGTCTGTTACGGTTACTGTCTTGGAGCAACTGTAACCCACACAATTTCCCTATGGATTAATAAAGTATTCTGATTCTTAAGATTTAATTTATCTCTTTTGTTTTGGAACTGGAATCACTGAATTGTGTGAATCATTTGGAAATTTGTGGCTGTTATAATTGCACATGAGCATTAGATGTAGACAGATACTAGTAGTATCTGCCTTTGAGAATTTGAAGCTTTGCCTGTTTTTTCAGTACAATCAGGAAGAAGGCTCAAAGTTTCACAGCGCTTCATCCACCCGTCTCTACATGGATGTATTATTCCTTAGTATTTTCTGTTTTAAGTGTTTAGTTCAAGTTATTCTGTTTTACACTCATATAAATGCCCCTAGATTTAGTTCATTCATGTGTCAGGATTTCCTCATTTAGCTATCATTCTCTCTTCCTGTTTTATTTTGGTAGCTGTACTTGTCTGTAGTGGTTTGCATTTACTGTTACATTCCCTGCTGTCTGGTTGTCTTGATTGTCTGCACCTGTTTTTCCCAGCTGTATCCCCTTTCCCTGATTGTCCTTCTGTGTATACATAGCGCTGTCTTCTCTTTGGTCCTTTCTGTCAGTGTCTGTTATTCTCTCCTGCATATTTCTTGCCAGTTCTGGATTTTGTTTATTCTCCCAGTGAATTTATTGCTTCTCAGCTAAAGAAAAGGCTTGTTTGCCTGTCTTCATGTCTGCATTTTAGTCCAAAACGTTGCAATTTATGACAAAACATTGGCACTAAACATGGACCCAGAAGATCTCTGGGGAGATATTAGGATCTTTAGGATTTCCTCCCCAGTTTAAAAATCTATGGACAAGCCTCTCTCAGTGGGTTTGTCAGCTAGTAGGAATCATTTCCAGCTGTCCTAAAATGCTGCAGTCTCGAACAGTTTCAAGCGTGTGTATCTCCATGACCCAGATGGAAAGACAATTGTAGTCAATTAATCTCACCCGGCCTTATTCACTAGAGTTCAATTCGGTCTCATCCCTTACATACCCTCAACTGCTGCTCCAGACAGCCAGCTCCACTGCAGACACCAAGCTGCCACTCACCAGTCTCAGCTCTAGCTGTTTCCCATCCACACAAGAGCAACCAAATAATGGAACATTTCTGCTGAATATCCCAGATGCACCACCTTTGGACACTGTAGAGCAGGGGTCCCCAATCCCAGTCCACGAGGACCGGTGTCCCTGCAGGTTTTAGATCTCACCCTGGGTCAACTCACCTGAATCACATGATTAGTTCATTACCAGGCCTCTGGAGAACTTCAAGACATGTTGAGGAGGTCATTTAGCCATTTAAATCAGCTGTGATGGATCAAGGACACACCTAAAACCTGCAGGGACACTGGCCCTCGTGGACTGGAATTGGGGACCCCTGCTATAGAGTCTTTCATTGAAAACTGTTGTTTGGTTTCTGGATCAAGATTTACTGTTTATCACCAATTACGATGGCCAAAATCCATTTTTGTGAGGAAGTTGACACTTACTGAGTTTAAGGTCATTGGTAAAATTGCAAAATACATGTATGAGTGGTTTGAATTTGACTTTCATGGAGCGATCTAAAAATAGAAATGCTGGAAACAGTAAAAGGGAGACCAAAAAAGCCACTGCATGAGCAGATGCCCTTAAAGAAGTCGAAATATAATCAAGTAAGATTTTAGTGACTGCGCATGTGCAAGGAGAGGTTTGGAATCTAGACGTGATTCCCTTCAGTGGCAAGTCAAGGGCAAATTATATGAGTAAGAATTGAGAATTTGTACCCCCACTGTAAACACACATATATACACACACACCAACATATGATGCAATAAACTGAAACAAGTACCACAGTGTAAAGGCACTTTATAACACTGCAGAGAGAAAAAGTTATAATATGAACATATAATATAATAAATTCTAGAGTCAGGAGGGATATGAGAGCTGTAATAATAGTCTTAATGAAACAAACATAACACAATAGCAGGAAAACCAGATTTAGTCATTTCTGTTGACCTTCTGTGCATTGACCAGGTAGAATATGACTCAACTCTCCCTGACTTGTTATTGTCGCTCCTAGTGTGAAGACAAGATAAGTGTCTGCAATAGCAGCCACAGAGTCAAAATGCAGGACTGTGCCAAGATTGAGGACTCTGATAATCCAGCAATGGCTCCCACTTTTACTGTACTCACCAGTAGTGATGCCGTTATTGGAGCTTTTATGATCCACCAGATGAAGGCCACATCTGTGTCATCCCAGCACCTGAGACACACAACAGGCAGAAATGTGTGTTACCACTGGCTTACAAGGCTGTTTATAGTATCTTTGAACAATCAACAATATATATTAAGCTTAAAACCAATAGTAATAAGCTAATACATTTTTAGTACTGTGCAAATATCTTGAGCCACTCCACATTTCTTCATAGTTTGCTTCCAAGGAACCCGATTTTCTTATAATAATGTCATTTGTGAAGGTGGTATTGACTGCAGTCCTGACCATCTTCAAAATATTATTTTTTTGTTTGGTAAGCCACTTCCTACTAACATGAATCATACAGGTATAAAAATACACATAATTTATGGGAGGAACTAGTGTTGTGTTCACATATAACAGACAACTTTGCAAAAATCAATGTTATATTACAAATGGAGAGACAGACACCCTATTTGCTTTTTTACACTATCCACAGTGTGTCTTTTGTCCCGTTTTAACCTCCTCAACTCAACCTATTGCTGCAGATGGCTCTCCCTCCCTGAGCCTGGTTTTAGCAGAGATTCAATGATGTTAGGAGGGAGTTTTTCCTTCCTACTGTCACAAAGTGTTTGCTTGTGACATCTGATTGTTGGGTTTTCTCTGTATCGTTGTAGGGTTTTTACCTTGCAATATAAAGTACATTTAGTCAACTGGTGTTGTGACTTGGTGCTATATAAATAAAACTGAACTGAATTAAACCTTAGATAAGCTTCCCCTTTAGATAATTTGTTACTAGCCTGACACAGGATGTGAGAAAAACATCAGCCCCTTCAGTTGAGCCATCTGCTGTTAACTGAAGATTCACCAGAAATGGTCTCAGTTGAATGTTGGCAGCCATTCTTAAGGAACAGAACCAGGAGAAAAGACAGGTATGCACAATGGCACAAGGACTGCACTGAAACTGTCAATATTAGTGTAGTGATGAATCATCATATTTCCATAAAGAGGAGGTCAGGGGAGTATCCACAGTCATTTGTAAAACATGGTGGACACTCTATTATAGGTGACAGAGAATGCAAAAGCAGTCAATTTCCGAAGAAGAACTTTGGAGTGCTCTCAAAGAAGCCCGGAAAACTAATCCTGAAGTCAAAAAAAATTACAAGAACACTTGCCAAAGAGGTTTCAATGCTAAAGAACAAAGTCATAGCAAATATTCACTTTCAAGTTCATTAGAATTGTACAAACGTGTTAGTTTTTCCTTGTATACTGTGTTTTCACTTGTATTCAAACATGTTCCAATAACTTTCTCCAACTATTTCCTGCTTTCATTGCAAAAAAATAAAGAAATGAGTCATCCTCGAGAGTTTTGTACAGCACTGTGGGTGTGAATTACTGTACAAATGAATATATTATCAAAAAGCCTTTTTTTGCCAAGACTAGATCACAAAATATGTTATTTTTGTTAACAATTTATGTTTAGTCTAAAGTTATTTGAGCGAGTATGTGTTACTATCATTTTTGTTATTTAAATTTTCTCTAATTTGATATTGTCTTGATTTCCTGCAGCCGTTGCTCACCCCCTGTTGTCGTAGAAGTTTCGAGTTAGAATCCAAGCTGTTATGATTACTGTCGGGAGACCTGGGAGGCACAAACAGAGTGACCTGATCATTAGGAAAAGAACTAAAGTGGAGCAAGAAGAAAAACAGGAAATCAAATGAAAGGAAACAGGGACATATGATAGACAGGGATGATGACAAGTGAGGTACCCACCCCAGCCAATAAGTATGTACCACCAGAAGTATTTCTTCTGGAAGACAAATGTGAGAGTGAGCAGTGTCTGCAGGTACATGCCCTCCACCAGGAGCCAGAAGTAGTTAGCCAGGATACTGAACTGGAAGAAGGCCACGGCTGATTTACAGGATGTCTGTGGGACAAAAAAAACAAAAAGATTCGTGAACATCAGATTCATCTGAAGGGCTCATTTATCTACAGGGACAGCAACAATAAAAAACATCAATTTATGAGCCACAGTGATGTTCAGAATTATAAAAAACATAAGACTTTAGTGTTACAGGGAAACATCCATTTCCCTTCACACATGCTTGAAGTCATGGGTTTTGCATTGTATTTATTTATACTCATAATTAATGATCAGTCTCATCCTCCTCTTACTAACACTATGTCCATCCATCCATCAATCCATTCGCTTCCGCTTATCCTTTTCAGGGTCGCGGGGGGCGCTGGAGCCTATCCCAGCTGTCATAGGGCGAAAGGCGGGGTACACCCTGGACAGGTCGTCAGTCTGTCGCAGGGCTAACACATAGGGACAGACAACCATTCACACTCACTCGCACATTCACACCTAGTGACAATTTGGATTAATCAATTAACCTATCCCCACAAGCTGCATGTCTTTGGACGGTGGGAGGAAGCCGGAGTACCCGGAGAGAACCCACGCAAACACGGGGAGAACATGCAAACTCCACACAGAAAGACCCCGGCCTGATGGTGGAATTGAACTCAGGACCTTCTTGCTGTGCGGCAACAGTGCTAACCACCGACTATGTATTTTAATATTTCTGGAATGGTTCAAATATAGTTTATTATAATGGTAGTCAAACAAGACGGTCATATTTCACCTTAAACCTGCACCTCTTTAATAATCAGTAGGTGGCGGTTGCAAAAAGAAGTCAAGATGTATAGAAGATAATGGCCTTTAGCTTCTTCAGTAAACACTTTCCTGGTGGCTTTATGGTGTCAGTCACTAATTTTGAGTCCTACTAAGTATAACATGTGCCATTAAAAGAGTGAGAGGACTCAAGTAGTAGACCGGTTTAACTTCCTTATTAACAAGCAGATGAATGAGCAACAGGGATTAGACCTCCTGATTGAGGAAGGGGAGCAATGCCAGAGTATTGTATAAATCTGCAGGTTGTTTACAAGGAAGAGGAGATAGCAATGGAGCTGCATTCCAGAGCTACCACTTGAATCAAAAAGAAGGATAAATCATCAACTGTCATTAATATATAAACAACAGGACTTTAGAAACAAGTGAGTGACATCATAGCGGGGACCCCCATCTGTAGCTGGGATTTCAGTTTCATTAACTAATAACAAAAGACTATTCACCTGAATCTGAATCCACCTGTAGCATCTACATTATGTATTGTCATGTTGCTCATTTTAAGATGGCATATCTGATTGAATTTGAATGGTCACTAAAACACACTGCATGCATAAAATCTTTTGTCAAATCTAAAAGAACCGACTTAAAAAGCATGCTGACTTTGACCTCAAAGTTCTACTTCTACCATCATTTTTGGTGTTGACGAATTCTCCCACAGATTTTAATTCATTCATCGTGTCACTTTCTTGTAAATGCTCTTTTGCTATTCCAAAATGGAAACGGGCTTTTAATGGCTAATTGAAGTTTATAAATTATATTACCAATAAATTGCCTTTGTCTTAAGGGACTTATTAAATTAAATTAATTTTATACTTGAGTCTTAAGATGAGGACTTTGGGATATTTATTTAGCTTGTAAATAATATTCAAGCCTGTTACTGTTTAACTAAACATTATTGGATTTAGATTCCCTTAACTCCAGCAAAACTGGTACACTGTCTATATCTCAGAATAATTTTGATATTCTTTTTCTGTTGCTGTGCGCTAAATGTCAGAACTCTGAAACAGCTGGCAGCCAAAATGGTGTTTGGGGAGCATGGCATCTGGGATGAAACACTCAATGCATCACAGAGTTGTTGGCTTTTGAGTGTTGCAGAAATCACACTCCATAAAGGCTATGTGCTTATGTAATCCTTAAAATTTGTTAAATAATCCGGTTATGAAGCTTTGTGAATTATTTCTTTCTTTTCACTTCCACTGAGTGGTGAAAGCCACAGAGGGTTCTTAAAACGATGTGCCTGAAATAAGCGTTCTCGTTGGGTATAGTAAGCCTTGACCTTCTGGTCAGTTGACAGCTGGTGGAGCAAGTTAGCTGTTAGACCAGCAGGAAGGGACTTATCTGAAAACACTGGAGCACTTTTATACCATGTCTTGATAAACCGAACAGATATTTGAAGTTTACACATCTACATTCTTGCCTATAAACATCTTAAAAGATTAATTTGTGCAACAGAAACAGTAATATTTCAAACATTACTTGTAGTTTTCGCTACTCTGTCATTGTCACCTTTCGGGTGTTGGACAAAATTTTGGGATACTTGGGTGAGCCCACTTCCTACTTCACACTATGAAAGCTAAAAAGCATGTTATATGCATATAGCATATTAAATTAGACTTGTTAGCAATCTGTTGCCTAATTCCCTGTACGTTTTTGAAGAGTAACCCTCAGTTAGATAGTTCCCACCAGAAGGAATGCCAACTATTCAAGGTGTTTTAGCTCTAGTTTTGCTCTCCATTGCCTGTTTCTGTAATATTCTTCTATTTTCTTCACTAGTTAGCTGTTAACCTTTTGTACATGATATTTGATACATCTGGACAGTTCGTAATTAATACATAATGTATTACTGATTGATAGATTTCACTGTGAATCCTGTTCTAGAACCATCTTCTTATCCATATCTAGCCTTGCCTACTGTATTTTTCTTTAAAACGTGTTTTTGTTGATGTCATGAGTAGGCTTTTTTTTCCTTCATATTACCTATTCATTGTGCCTCAAAGCCTTTCTACGAGTCATGCTGATGTTCTGGTGCTGGTCCCTCATACCGACACAAGAGGCACACTTACCAGCACTCCAGACAGCCTCATCAGGAGAAAAACACAAAGGGAAACACATTTATGCTCTCACCGGCTCTTTGCTCAGCCATTCCCAGCATTTCAGTCTTGCTCCTTGGTGCTCTTATATTAAGTTATTAACCTCATCAGAGACGATATCAAGAAAACCAAACACAGCTAACCAAACTCATTGCTACAGTTTAAAGAAACCTTGCAGTTGAAACATGGATATTTTATCTCCCTTTTTTCCTGCAACAGATTTACCTAGTAATTGTAAAAAGAATATGGCTGGATAGAAACAATAATCTGACCTGTGCAGTTAGATTAAATTAAAAAACTATTAAATTGAATTATTAGCAGCATGCAAAGTAAGGAAATTTGCATTTGGTTTATTATTTCTTTATTGTTGCAACGGGTATAAATCTCATACCACTGGAAAGCCTGTTTATTTGGCTGACCTGTGACAAGTGCTGATTGAAGAATGCGATACCATCCCACTGCTTTAGTGTGTCCAGATTGTGGCCAGCATGAAGATGTGGTGCCAGGCTGATTCTGTGTATTGTTCTTCCACATGCTACTGAGACCCCTGTTTGTTTAATACATTGTTAAATTGCAAACATGTCTTGTTTCTTCTGAGAAGGTTTGACATGTAAAGTCTGAAGAAATAATTGACCAAGTTTAGTTACTTTTTCCAAGATTACTTGACAAGTTCTGATTATAGCTTTAAAACATGGATACTTCTTGTGTTGCACATTTTGGAAGTCATTGTAATTGTGGTGCTGCCAAAATAAAGGGCTATTTTGAAAGGACCACTGCCTTCCCCCCCCCAACTATATTCTTAAGTAGAAATTGGAGCACTTGTCCAAGAAACCCAGAATTTCCTAGAGTATTTAAAGGTAGAATGGGAGGGAGAGCCTTCAGTTTTCAGGCCCCTCTTCTGTGGAACCAGCTTCCAGTTTGGATTCGGGAGACAGACACAATCTCTACTTTTAAGATCAGGTTTAAAACTTTCCTTTTTGATTAAGCACATAGTTAGGGCTGGATCAGGTGACCCTGAATCCTCCCTTAGTTACTCCTGTGATGCATTGAGTATTTCTTCTTCAGTCACCTTTCTCACTCACTATGTGTTAATAGACCTCTCTGCATTGAATCATACTTACTATTAATCTCTGGCTCTCTTCCACAGCATGTCTGTTATTCTGTCTTCCTTCTCTGACACCAACTGGTCACAGCAGATGGCCGCCCCTCTTGCTCATAGGGGGGTCATATGATTGTTGGGTTTCTCTCTATGTATTGTTGCAGGGTATACCTTATAATATAAAGCACCTTGAGGTGACTGTTGTTGTAATTTGGTGCTATATATATATAAAATTGAATTGAATTTTATATATATAGCACCACACTGACAATTAAGTATCATTTAATTATCTGCATCTGGGGTGGATAGAAAAAAATGTTCCAAGCTATATTTTTTATTGAGTTTAATTCATGCTGCAGAAGTACAAAAGGGACCAAGCACTCTAAAAACTGAGGAGTGATATTATGCTCATTAGTTCTTCCTTATTGCAAGAGTGGATCAGAGGGGGACCATAAAGAGCAGTCAGTGAGGTCAGTCCCGAAATAGTGGATGGTAGAGGATATGTGTACATATCATATTTTTATTGTTAGTTTGCTATTTACACAGGCACTGTTGCCAAGTAACAAAATAAAAAATATAATAAGTTGTGTAATTTATTATTTTCCACAAGGAGTAACCTTCCCTGTGAAGGCCAGCAAGGTGGTGCGCTTTTATGTGGAGACTGCATATTTCTCCTTGTGCCTCTGTGGATTCTCTCTGGGGACTGCAGTTTTCTCCTCTAACTGGTGACTGGTGATTGTAACCCAGAATGGATGTCTGCATACCTGCCTAGGTTGTACCTCCCTCTCAAACTATGACAGGACAGAGTCATAGTTTGAGAGCACCCTTGTAACCCTTCACTAGATAAGCAAAAGAAACAAAATACTTTTAAAAAGTGAAGTGTAAGCTGTAGTGCATTACTTGTTTTGAGTAATGACCCCAATCTTCAGGTTTTACTTTTAGTTAAGCTATGTTTCAGCTAGTTTAAAATTAAAAAAATGTAAACATTTTTTTTTTAGTTTTTAAGTTTCTGTATTAGTTTTACTATTTAAAATATTTAAAATAAGTATTTTAAATGGTCAATCTTACAATGTTCTGTATTGATGCTTCAATACAAATGAGACCTTTTGAAAACAGCTGACTCACTGACACATAGACACATCCACATATCCCCCCATCTATCTCTGTCGTGGGGGAACTGGAGTCTATGAGCTATATGTTTAATGAGAATGGAATATCTATATCATTAACAATATGCCTCCAAACCCTAAAAACTAAGTCAATCTCCCACTTTAGCTCATTTTGCAACCACATAATATAATTTCAGTGAGTTTTTTTTTTCTGTAACCTAGTTTTTAATGTGTTTTTCACTTAAGTAAAATAGTTTTGTCACACTGAATTTTAGTTTATTTTTAGATAACCATACTATCCTTAATCCTACTGCCAGTTTTCTTAAGTAAATATAGTGCCTTTGATGGGCATGGAAGATGACATACTCACTGTAGACATAAAGCAGTGGTCCATGTTTTCATCAGAAAAAAGGATAGCGTCTTTGATAAAGACAGCACTCGCTCTCAGGATGAATGAGAAGAACAAGTTCATGTGGATGTAATTCCTGGTGCAGTGAAATTTCCTAAAGAGTAGAAGAAAAAAGAACCTTCAATTAATCTGTTTGGATAAATGTTCCTATACTATTTTATTTCAGAGTCATTTAGTCTAAAAGAGTCTAATATTTTTCAATGAGACCTCCAGCATTACCTGAAGACAGTGAAGACAAAAATAGCTGATATGAGAGAGATGAGGGAGGTAGCGTAGCCAGCAGTGTACACCTGTTTGAAGTTGGAGAAATACGTAGTCTGAAAAAAAAAAAAAGAGAAGTGAGTGGGGGTTAAGGGAAGGGATCTCAAAACTGCACTGTAGGTGGCAGACAGCTGGTGTTGTAAGCCATCACATTTGTTCAACAAGTTGTTCACAGTGGTCATAGATGGCTTATTTCACTCCTCTTTCAAATCATCTGCCTTCTCTGTCCAAAATGTGAACATTGGCATCCTCGAAAGAGTGACCTTTTCCGTTTTTCATCCTGTTTCTGTGCTCCAGAAGGTGGTGGGAGTCAAAGAGTAGATACTGGTCTGTGTGTGTGGGCTTGGGGTAAACTTAAATGCTGACTTTTCCATTCTCCCCAGTGTGCACAGCACAGTCCAGAAATGGCAAACTATTATCCTAAACAGACACCAGCAAGTATTAACCTAACGCTCATTCACAACCTTCAAGTGTTCAATAATGTGACGAGATAATGACCCATCTGCTGTTTTATTATGTTTGTCTTTATGAGTTGTTCATTGAATAATGCAGCTACTATATTTGATGCGACCTAAACCAAATTTACTGTAATGCAACCCTGCAGAAATCTGTTTAGAAATAGGTGGAGCAGTTTCATTATTAACACTGATGACCAGAATACCAGCAACTGCATTAATATATTTCACCTCTCCAGTTATCCATGGCTACTTGATTAATTAGGAATCACATTTAAAACATGCTTGTTCTTGCAGTCCTGTGAAGAAAACGTAAAAAGCATGTTTCACAGGATTCCACACAGTTATCACCCGGATTGTTTGCACTGGCCAGCCCCCAAAATTTGCCACCCCCAGGGGCCTCCTACCAGAAAGACTGTCCTGTGTTGGTAATATTGTAATAAGGTTGCAGCAAAGCTGGCACCAATCCATGGACAGATCATTGGTGCAGCTCAGAGCCAAAATAGAGACCGGAAACACTTCACACTCTTACATGATCTAATTTGATTTGGACTGATTTGTCTTTCCTGAACAAGTTAACTTCATTCTGGGAGAGTGAAGCTTTATGTCAGGGGCTGGGTCTGTGACCCAACATTTTCAGTTCGCTCTGTATTTTTGAGTTCTTATGTTAAGTTTGTGATTATAAGTTCTTGTGTTATTCTTATTTAGGGTCTAGTTGAGTTTCAGTTCAGCAATTACTATCATCTGTGTCCTTGGTTTTTGTGTCATGTGTTTTATGTCTGTGTGTTCCATATTGTCAAGCTTGTGTTGTCATGTTTACATCCTTCAGTGTTTCCTGATTTATTTTAAAAGTCTTATGTTTCTTTTTTCCATGTGTTTAGTTTTACTCTTCCCCTGTGGTATCATTATGTTCATTTGAGTCAGCTGTTTCCCCATGTGCTTCCACTTCCACAATCACCTCCTGTGTGTATTTAAGTCCTGTCTTCCTTTGTTCAGTGTCAGGTCGTCTGTTTTCCTTCTCTCCAGCTCACATCAGGTTAACGCATTTTCATGATTCTCCTCAGTTCATGTTTTCTCGTCATAGTTCCTTGCATGTATAATTATTTTGCTTTATAATGTTCAGAATTATTTTCATGTCATGTTTGTTATAGTCAGTCCTTCACAGTTTAGTTTAGTTTATCGCCCCTATTCGCCTTGCTTTATTTTGTAATGATGTTTACTTACTCCGCACACAGTCAGCTCCCGCTGACCGTGACGCTTCAGGCTGCTTCTGCTCAGCTCTGCTGAGAAATATTAAAGTGTTGGTTGGGACTTCTAGTCAATTGATCAGTCAGTTAAAACGTATTATGGATTTCAAAATCAAGTACCTGGTTTTCATATGTACATATTTTCAGTGGTATCACCTTTAATAGCAGGAAATTAACTAGACAAATTATTATTTTATCTTTCTCCTTTTTGCCAAACTTTTCAAGTAAACTATATTTGACAATAGCATAATAAAAATGGAAATTATGTTTTTGGTTATGCCACCTCAATATTTTTAGCTGCCCCAATATGGCGACCCCTATGAAAAAATTCTGGAGACTCGCTTATTTATTTTTTGTAGATAAGGACCGCTCAATTATACTTGATAAACTGCAGATTTGACATGTAGTGCCATCATTTTTAATTACATATTAGATATACATATGTGTTTGGATTGTTTCATATTGTGAAATGTCCAGCAAAACAAACTAAGTATATTAAATTTGTGTTACTCAAATGCTAAATGAAAATTATCAGTAGTTTTGTGCAGGGTAAACAGGTTAGCTAGAAACATCTGCTGATATCTTGTTAAATTAGGCTTTGTAAATCCAAAAAGCACAGCAGGTCACCTGATCACAACCTGTACACAAAGACAATTTACTGAAGCTCACATTAGAAAATATTGTGAGTTGTGATTCGTGTCCCCACACTGAGCTACTACAAGTAGTCTTAGGGTTCACCCAGCTGCTGAATCCCACTTGAACTCCTTACTGTACTGGAAGCAAAGTCACCCTTTACAATGTAGGCAACAGAAAATGTTTCTTTTTTATTCTTTTTTTACTGCTTGTGTCTTTTATAACAGATTCAATCTGACCACATTCTTTAGAATTAGCATTTAGTTCAGTTACCCTTTGTACAAAAATATCTGGTAGAATTATTTTTCAAGGAGCTACTTTTAACTTTATTTCTCTGAGTACATTTCAGAGCTTGCACCACTTCATTCTCACTTGAGTAAAAAAAGTTGATTCGGTACTTAAACATTTACCATAGTATTTTTATAGTATCTGTACACAAGTAAAGAATATCTGCACTTTTGCCACCTCTGGAATCAACATAGCAAACTAAAATAAAATGAAAACAAACAAAACATAGTAAATAAATCACAATATATATACCGACCCAGATGGTCTTCTGCAAGGCTGTAGCTGAAAAATGTGCAGGGTGCTGAGATCATTAAAAAAAACTTTAATATTTTTATCACAATGAATTCTCTTAATATCAGTAGGAAAAAAAAAATCCAGCAAATAGTCTTGGATCTAAGTGAAAATGAGCAATGTTTACCTCTGGTTCGATTTCTTCATCCTCTGGAATCTTACAGGCCTCTTCATAGGATGGGTAGAAGTCCGACCATCCTTTCTCAGTGCAGTTCCTATAGATATAACCTAAAACAACAACAACAAAAATACATGAAACTCAGCGGTTTCTGCCAAGGGAAATACCACCAAAGTGTGGTATTTCAAATTTGCTTGTTATGTACAGACAGAAGTCTCATTCAGCCCTTTAAAATAGGGTCTTTTCTTATTTTTTCAGTCATTCACATGTCAGTCCTAAGTGGCCTAACAAATGAAAAAATGACTGGGTTTAGTATTTTAGTTTTGCTCATTGTTATATTTTCTGCATAGTCTGTTCTTTATTTACATATTCTAGCTATAGTTTCTATTTTTTTAGTTTTCTGTGATGTTATATCCAGATTATGTTTTCTTTTTGAAGTTCAACTTATCACTTATTCCCCAAGGTTTTTTTTCCCGTGCCTTTCTTTGTTCTCTGTTTCAAGTCTGCATTCCTGTGTCCAGTATGGAGGACCAGAAGTGCCACATGCATGCAAATGAAGAATGTTGTGCTTCAATAATGAATTGTGCAATAAAATATGCATTAGGAAATTCATTTAAAATTTCTTTTTATTTGTTTATTTATTTAAACAATTGTCCATGTAGACAAAAAGTCCATGTGAACAAAAAGGCAAAAAGGTTATTGTGCCAGGTGTTATTCTTGGGAGTTGAAGAGCAAAACTCCAATAGTGAATTCACTTTAGATTGATAAACTGGAAAAAAAATTCCAATATAGCTGGATGGGGGTGTTCTTTGACTCAAGGACTTTTGCACAGTGCCGCTGTGCAAATTACCAGCAACCAACCCCCTTTCTTCCATTTGGCAACCAAAAAGCAAATGAAAAAAAAGTGTAAATGGACCGGGATTAGGGTTATATTCTTTGCTGTGTGCATCGGCACGTGCATTTTAAAAACTGGGACACAGATGCACAATAAGAAAACATTCATCCATCACTCTTATACACCAGCACCTCCCTATAAACACAGGAATGCACATGAGCACAAATATTCTGAGAGTTTATCAGAAGAGATACTGCACCACAGCTCTTAAGATTCAGTGGATTACTCCATCTTCCTGTTAATAGTGTGAAAATACAGCAGGCACATGACAACCACGTGTAAACGCTGATAATATTACCACAGATACAGTACATAACTACTGCTGCTACTAAAAATTACACGTTCACCATTTGAAATTTTTGTCTTCCATTTCAGTTGTTGTACCACTTCATATTTTCTTTCTAAAATGTATAACTGACAGCATATGCAACTAGTTTTGCAACTTTTCCTTAACTGAAATTTAAAATGTCAATACATTTAAACAGCTGTGTGTTTCACAGCTAAAGCGGAATTACAAATTCCATATAGAAAGCATCTACCTAACTAGTCAGAAGATTCAAACTCAGGATCTTCTTGCTGTAAGGTGAGGTGAGAGTGCTAACCATTGCACTGCTGTCTTGCCATTTACCAAGCTTTTATTGATTCACCAGTTTACACAATATAATTCTACCCAGCAGAACACCATACCACAAATATTATGGGTTATGATATGTCACTTACATTTCTAGAGCTGTGAACATCAGGCTGCTGAATTAGATATATATGTATTTGAAGCTGATTCCCTGGTCACTTGCCACAGTAAGTCAGTTCTAAATCATGCAATTCCAGTTCAATGTTTCTCTACTGACAATCAAAGTCAGCTATTCAGGATTCATACATAACATTCTATGTCACGCGTTGATCCATGTGAGAAACTGCCTATTATGCTTGCAGTCATTTTGGAGCAGAATCAGCCTTTTCTGTAGCGCCTTCAGTCTTTTGGGATTCTGTGGATAGAGTCAGGTATTTATGTTTTGTTTTTTCTTTGTAACCATGTGTACACATGAATAGAATTTAAACAGTATGTGACTTCTTTCACAAGGACTGCTACTGGATCAAAGTGTGATGCTGCTTGTTTGGTGGCTGAGGAGTGGCCTTGTGTGGACAAATATTTAAAGTTTAAGGGACTGGATAATGTGATGACCAGTGTTGGTCAAGTTACTTGAAAAAAGTAATTGATAACTAATTACTTATTACTTCCCCAAAAAAGGAATCCCATTACTTTACTGATTACTTATTTTCAAAGCAAATAAGTTTAGTTACTTAGTTATTTTTAAAAAACGATTTACAACCTGAATAGGTAATAAAGCGATCGATCTTTCAGCCCAATTCTACTTTTTCTGCATAATCCATCATACAAAATGTAATCAAATGGAAAAGTCTTGTTTTAAAACTTGTTTTATTAGTTTTAATCTTTTAACTTTATGCATCAAGCAAAAATTCAATTATATGCAACATTCACTGACTGGAAGAAATTTGTTTAACATTTAAACCTATTTTCTGCACATAAAATAAAATAGGTTTTTGGTGTTTACACTCAGTCTTTCAAATAAATGCAAGTCAAACACAGCAGAAAATAAATAAAATCAAAGACTAGTGGTCCTGTTGCTCTATTTTCACCTGTAAAGCAGGAGTTGGGTAGGCGGAGGTTTACCCTGGTGTAGGTGTGCCGCAGTGGTCAGTGGAAGAATCTGCGGGTTTGTCTGTGTCATGGTTGGCTGTGTGGCAGGCGGGCAAGCAGGAGTGGTGGATCCAAAATGCAGGACTCAGACACAGAAGTTCAACTTAAAGCGCAGCTTTAATGCTGGAAAACCTCTTACTAACTAAAGTCATCAAAAGACAAACAAAAACGCTGGTGGACTAAAACACTGAAGCAGAAAACACTGAACTGGAACTGGAAACAAAACACTGGCAACACGGCGGCAAAACACACACAGCTTGTTGAGGGTACGACGCAACCCTGACTCAGAGAAACACAGGGACTAAATACACTGGGAAGTAACGAGGAGAATGAGACATAGAAGGAGGGCACAGCTGGGGGAAATTAGAACTGACGAGACAAGCAAAGCAGGACACATTCACATAAGACACGGACCTACAAAGTAAAACAGGAAGGATCACACAGAGACGCGAACTTGACACAGTGGAGACAGCAACTAAGAAACACAGAGACATAAACCATAAGGCAGAGGACTCTAAGAACCGAGAGACACAGAGGGGAACTCAAACATGCAGACACAGACTTACACAGAACAGAGGGGACATAGAGAAACATGAAGGGCAAGGGATCGAAACTAGAAACCATAGAAACTCACACCAAGTACAATAATACAGAAATCACAATGAACTAAAACGCTGGGTCAGGAGACCCAGGACCCTGACAGTCTGTGAGTTTCCCATTCCCTGGTAGCGTACTTGGTGCTTGCTCAGAAGTTAAGGGTTTTTTTCGCTGTAAAAAGAAGTTTTCTTCCCACGCTGTGAGCAGCGGACGCTAATGTTGTCACTTTTTACGGAATCAAACTCAAAGTAAGGTCAGTACTTCCACGCTTTAAACGTTGCATGATCATATGCTCTTCCGCACTCAATATATTATCCACTGTTGATCTGCACACAGCTGTTGCCACGAATGTCACACTCGCTTACCTCATTGTCATGAGACACTCTCGCAATTAATCACGGTTTTAGTAACACAGTAACGCAGCATGCTTACGAAAAAAGTAACAGTAATCTAATTACGTTTTTTGCAATAGTAATCCTTTACTCATTACTTGAAAAAAGTAATTGGATTACAGTAACCTCTGGTGATGACACTGACTAATAATGTGCTGGAATGCATAACAGTTGAAATCTACAAAGACTGTAAAGACTGGATGCAGGAAAAGTTCACAGGAAAATGCCAAAAAATTTAATTTGTGTAAATTTTAAAAATTAAAATGTTAAACCCAAATAAACATAAAATGACAGAGCCTATAATATATAAGAGCCTGTAACCTGAAATCATTAGAAGTTCTAGAATCACATCATATTATGGCATTCTTATAGACAATATATTTTCAAATGATACTGAAAATAAAGTAAATAGGTTGATTATTAATAAATAATATCAGTGACCATTGTCCAGTTTTTGCAGTTTATGATAGGAACTAAAAGCATAAGTAAATGAAAAGAAAATGAAGAATACAGATGAGTCCTCAGTAATTTCCTTTAACTGCTTTTTAACAGAACTGAGGTTAAATATGAGAACCAGGATATTAATTATGTATATGACAGATTGATTACCGTAATTGTCGGGCTATAAGCCGCTACTTTTTGCACAAGCTTTGAACCCTGCGGCTTTTAGTCAGGTGCGGCTTTTCTAAGGATTGTCCATGATTTTTGTGATATCGTAAGAGGATTTGTTTTGTTTGTTCCGCTGTTGTACGGCACTACGTTGCCTGGCGGAAGGGCATGTGATCAGATACACAGTATCGGGGTTCAAGAGTGGTATGTTGGTCACATGTCCGTCCGCCAGGCAACGTAGTGCCATACGAAGTAGCGCGAAAAACAAACTTCAAAGTAGTGCTACGTGTTCAGCGGGAGGCGTGGATGACGAACGGCGATAAACTTGCGAAAAGCAAGTTATGCCCAACTCCACCAGTGAATTCTGACAGCGTGGAAAAGTGTGAAAACATCCATGATCACCAACGGATTTTGAAGGGCTGGACTGCTGCATGATGGAGAGGAGGACACTGCCACGGCCCTTCTGAGGGTGTTCGACTCTGACACTGACAATGAGGATTTCTTTGGTTTTGAAAGTGACAACAAAGGAAAGGAGCTAAGAGTGGATGATGAAGCCATTCTGAGCCTGTTTGTTTCCGACACTGGAGGAGAGGACTTTGGTGGTTTTAGTGCGCAGGAAGAAGAGAAAGATGGTGGTGAATGACTGACTTTTCTTCTTGTTAAAGCCGTGTCACTGCACCTGAGCCTAAAAGGTAGTCCGAATCTATTTTTCTGGTGTGCTATAGGTTATTGTTATGTACTACATTTGTTACTCGTTTATGAAGCACAGTACATGTTTCGTACTTGTAATTACCGGTACTTGTACGTATACCTAAAAAGTTATGCAAATATGTACCCATAACTTGTTTTTCAAAATATTAATGTGTGTGTGTCTCCAAACAGCCGTCTCTTTCCTGACAATTCCCTTTGTGCATATTCTCTTACATATGATAAGTCAACATTGAAACACCTGCGGCTTTTAGTCAGGTGCGGCTAATGTATGTACAAAACAGGATTTTCCCCTGATTTTAGCTTGTGCGGCTAATATTTAGGTGCGCTTTGTAGTCCAGAAAATATGGTAGATTATTTGCCTTATTGTTTAATATAAATTGCCAATAAAGCAGTATAGTAAAAAAAAACATATATATACTGACTGTCCATGGATTTTAAAAAAGGGTCTACAAAGTGCATGTAAAAAGAAATATTAACTATACAGAGATTAAATATGATCGATGGCTACTTCTTCACTGTAGCCAGGCTGACACAAAGTCAAAACTATGCTGAGCCAAGCATTCCTGTCTCTATTATTGGGTTACTTGCCAAAGACATTTAAACTAATAATGGTATAAGTACTAAAGGCAATGATAAAACCATTCCTTAAAAAGGTATCACTCCATCCATCTGTCTTAGCTAATTATTGGACAATCTCAAACCTACCTTTTATCGCAAAAATTCTTTAAAGAGAAGTTATAAAGCAGCTAACTGATCAATTACAGAAAAATGGTTGATTTGAAGAGTTTTACTCAGGTTTCAGAGCTCATCACAGCACAAAAAAAAGCATTAGTGAAGGTTACAAGTGATCTTATGGCCCCAACAGTGGAGTCATCTCTGTGATTGTCATCTCAGTGTTGTGTTTGATACTGTTGATTGTAATAATTTAATACAGCGCTTAGATCAGGCCATAGGAAATGGCCTGATATCACTCCAATAGAGCACTTCATCCTCAGACTGCAGGCTTACTTGTGGTTCCTAGGATATTTAAAGTAGAATGGGAGCAGAGCCATCAGCTTTCACCTCTTCTGTGGAACCAGCTCCCAGTTTGGATTAGTGAGACTACTTTCAAGATTACTTCCACTTCCAACCAATGTTCCCTCTAATTTTTCATGTGTCTGAGTGAACACACAAACTCCCGGAGCGGTCCCTTGAACCACTGTGAGCAACAGCAGACGTGTGCACTGTGGTCACGCCAGCATCGAATCCATCCAAGTTACATGGTTTATTAAAATAATCAAATTACAGTGGTACCGGCACATAAGGACGCTGTCATAACCTGTCAACGACATTGATTAGGTGCGTATATAAGAATGTGAATCGCATCATTGGCTGGACTATGGGATAAGGTGGCATCGTTCTAATCCCATACAGGAGCAGCCAGTCACTCACTGACTAACACTGCAAAACAGAATTGTTAACGTATTTATTTTAATTTCAGTTCAGGTTAGATTTCTTTGTGCGCAACACAGATTTTCTGTGTGCAGAGACCATTCCAGCAGTGCGCAATTGCGCACGCGCGCAGCTTAGAGGGCACATTGCTTCCAACCCTAACTATATGCTTTTGATAAGCATATAGTTAGGGTTGGAAGTGGCCCTAAAGTGACCCTAAATCCTCCCTTCAATACATTGCAATGGGCCTAGGCTACTCTGGCTGCTTTGTTTACACTTTACACAAGCTTTAAACATAAAATTGTACTTGTAAGCTGTATTTTAATGATTTTGTCATTTTAGGGCATAAAAATAGCCCATTCCATAAGTCTGCACAGCGAGCAACATTTTAGTTGATTTCTATAAACTGTCACTTGCTGCCTGTGAATCCAAGGTTACAACAAAAACATAATATTAGAAACGTTTTTATTAGATAACTGTAAGTATTAATGGAGATGATGCAGGTGAAGGGTGCAAATGCTGGATTTGAATTAGCTGAATTCAAAGCAATGTTCTCCCACCATTGCCTGGAGTTAGAATAGTGGAGCTCAGCCACAGTGACCCTTATGGAATAAATGATGCACACAAGGTCACCAGGTATATGGTGCAAGTTTGTGTTTGTGAGAGGAGGATACAAAGTTTACACTTAAAAAAAAAAAAATCTGTTTCACTATTTGAAAATGCCTGTCCGACACTTAAGCGAGGAGAGTGTGGGTTTGAGTCGTGGGTGGATTTAGCGTTATCCAGCTGTATTAGCCTCAGTATAAAGTGGCATGTAGAGCCTGCAGGCCTGCAGCCGCGGCAAATGGCAGGATGTGAATGGAGGTTGAAGGCCAAGGCTCCAGGGAGGGCATTAGAGCTCACAATGCTATTCCTATCGAGCAGCGCCAACTCATTCCTGAAGGAAGGCTTATACAGTGAACTCTTTGATTTTCCAATTCATTATATTCTCCCACTGAAAAGCCTGGATCACCTGCACAGTTACAGAGCTGGACTTATCGGTACTGTCTGTGGAGGAGGAAATCCAGTGGGGTCCGAGAACCCACTAATACTGAGTTATGAGGTCATCAGCAGCTACCTCCGCCTCCTGATCCCTCCACGCAAAGTATACGCTTTCACTCACAAGCTCCTCTGCATTTTTTCTTTTTTCTTTTTTTCATTTAAGCAGTGTTTTATTCAAGACTGGAAATTAGTCAAGTAAATCTTTTCTACACACAGCCTCTCACTTACTGTGCATGTTCTCTGCTGCAACTACTTATTCTGTTTAGCAACAATTTAGCAAAAGCAGCTGACACAACAAAAGGGCAGGCACTCAGTCAGCCAGTGATCTTAGAGCTATTTGATCAGTTCATATGAAAGTTTCATACCTTTAATTACATTCAATATAGCCACAACTCAACTCTTATAGTATGGACAACCTACAACAACAGAGCGAAAGCTCCAGCAATCAGACGAGCCCATGTGAGCAAGCACTTGGTAACAGTGAAAAGGAAATATCTCCTTTTAATAGGAAGAAACCTTCAGCAGAACCAGTCTCAGGGAGGGAGGAATCTGCCGTGACCACTTGGTGGGTGAAGGAAGTGAGACAACATACATTGGAGAGAGCCAGAGGATGATTAATAATGATTAAATTCCAAGTGGTGTATAAACACAGAGAGGGAAGAAGACACACTCAGTACATCATGGAAATCCCCAGTTGTTTAGGTCAGTTGCAGTGTAACTACGGGGGGTTCAGGGTCACCATATTTTAAACCTAATCCTGTAAATTTCTGTCCCCTAAATCTAAACTGGGAACTGGTTCCACAGAAGATAGTAGATTCTTCTGCTAAAAAAGAAAAAAAGAAAACAGGTAAAATAACAAAAAATGTGATTCAAATTTAGTAGCTCTTGCTTGTAAGATTTCTTCCTTTTGCACTTCTGTAAGAATTTTACAGCAATGTGGAGAAGCTTCTGGGAGTGCATTAGAAAAGTTGCTTATCTAATGTACACTGTTTTCAAAGTAAACTGCAAGTTTAGACATTGTTACGATCCATGATCATGTCCCATGTCTGTTTCCATGGTTCCTGCCATAAGAGTGTGTGTGGGTGTGTGCAGGTTTCCCTCCTCCCTCCTAGGTGTGTGTGTGGTGTGCGGTAGCTGTTGAGACAGGTGGAGACTGGAGAAGTTCCAGGGATTATCGGATGGCCTCTTAACCTCCAACTCACCTCACCACTCCCCTTTTCTCCTCTGTACCCAGTAAAGAGCCAGCTGTTTACCAGCTTTGAGTCTGTGTTGCTTCAAATTCAAATTCAAATTTTATTTGTCACACACACAACCATACACAGTATGACATGAGGTGAAATGCTTGTAGCTGTGCAATGCAATGCCCGACCATTAAATGACAGTGGTTTTACAGTATTTGCAATTTACAGGTTATACAAAATTTACAGAATTAACTTAGAAATTTACAGTAAAAAATGTGCAAATAGCAGAAAGAGATATTAATTATAGGAAGTGTGCATGAAGAAAAACCAGAGTGCGTGTGGTGATGTGATGTGTGTGAGAGTCCAGTCTTATAGTGATGTGATGTGTGTGGGAGAGTCCAGTCCCATTTTCTTGGGAGTAGCAGGAGTGGGGAGTCACACCTATGTTGTGTCTAGGTCTAGGCAAGGGTTGTAAAAGACATTTAGTAAAGACATTACATTTTGTTTCAGTGGCTTATTTTTGCATCTCATGTCTAAATACTGATATCTTCTTTGTCATTGTTTATCTTTCAGATATCCAGAAATGCATGGGTTTTTTTTATTCTTAGTTGTGTCTGTATCTATCTGTCAGTGATTTGTTGTTATGAGAGACTGGAGAGAGTCTATTATGTTTTCTTTAAACTAGCCAGCTGGATGAGTCAGAGTTCTGGAAAAGGTGAGGGTCGTGTAAACAGTCAGGACAGCACTACTCTCTACAGTGTGCAGTCTAGAAAAATGTAGTTTTTGTAAACCACTCAGTGAAAACAAAACATTGGTGCTCAGAGATCTCTAAATATACCACAGTCAGTTGCTGAGCTCTGAAGTGAAAATGGACAAATGCTAAATTATGGTTTTTAGGTTCAAATCTTCCTTTTAGTGGCATCTAAAAAAACACCCAAAACATTCTTTTGCTGAGTTGGCACACACACACACACACACACACACACACACACACACACACACACACACACACACACACACACACACACACAGATAACATCAAGGAGGAAAACACTATACAGACAGAAGCAGGAGGATAAAAAGATCGCCATGACTGTTGGCAGCATTATTAATCACTTTGTTGCCCTGCCTCAACCAACCTGCTGCAGTTCCTTGCAGTTTATATCAAGGATCCCTAACATAAGAACATTGTTTTTAGAGCATTAAAAAACACAGCCAAGCATCCTTAAAATGTCAAATTTTGGTACAGTAGCAATTATTTAAATTAGCCAATTAAACCAAAGAAAACTAATCATTCAATTTGAGGTGAAATGGACTTACCTTGGTTATTAGGCAACAGCTGCCAGATGCCAGAGGCGCACGAGATATTGACCACCTGTCCCACCTCAGCATGATACCAGCACTGAAGGTTGTCCCAAACTGTTGGACAGCCTAACAAGGAAAGACAGTAATTACCAAACATTAAAGAGTCTCAGTTAGCAGCACTAATACTTTCACAGCACAGGTGAGTAAACAGAAATATTACATATGGTCAGACCATCATCAAAACAAAAATATACTTGCTGGACAAAGACACAGTTCTTGTAGTTCTGCCTCTGCTCACCATCAAATGCTTCAAGTCAAACAACTGCAATGTGACTGAAGTGCAGATTTTTAGCATTAATTCCAAAACTTTGCATTAAAAGCTTAAGAATTACAGGTTACAGATTAGAAATGACAGATTTTCGAGCTGTGTTCAAGTGCTCAAAAATGATTAGACCATTGACTAATAAGCAGTTTCATAGGCAGGGAAGACCTGATCTATGAGCAGACATAAGTAGATATAACATATAAAGTTGATCAGATTGTTGAATTTTTATTTCACTTTAATTAGTAATATTACCCCTGCTGATCTTTCATCTGCCATTTATGACCTTCCATTTATTCACAGCTCCTCATCCCCAGATGAACTTGTTTCTCACTATAATGTCAACCTCCATAACCTTCTTAACACATTTGCTCCACTTAAACACCGAACTGTCTCATTTTCCCGTTCAGCACCATGGTTTACTCTCAACCTGCGCCATCTCAAAGCTAAAGGATGCCAACTGGAATGTCTGTTCAAGAAAACCGGACTTACGATACAAGAAATGTATAACAATCATATCTTGTTGTATAAGGATTGCATTGCTTCAGCCAAATTTGCATACTATTCTGGTTTAATCAATTCTAGTGAAGGTAACTCCAGGTCTCTTTTCATTGTTTAGTAAAATTACAAAACCTCCGGACTCATTCTCCTCTCATATGAACTCTGCTGACTTTTGCAACTCTCTTATAACTTTTTTCACTGATAAAATCGCTGATATCCGCCAACTTAACTCGGTAGGAGCATCTAACTGTCAACTTTATTGTCCCTAACGGGAAATTGATTTGCAGTATGTCCATACAGAAATATAAAAAACAAACAAACAAACAAACAAACAAACAAACAAACAAACAAACAAACAAACAAACACATCACATACACACAAAAAATAATATAAGCCCTGAGAAAACAACCTAAATTTTATCATTAAAGAAAGTGCAATGTGCAATGGCAACAACACTTATGGTTTAGTGTTATTAACCATGATAATAGCAGTAGGTAGAAAAGACAATCTATGTCTTCACTGCAGGCACTTTACAACGACGACCTGAAGGAAGCAGTTGAAAATCATTAAAGAGAGGATGATCTGAACACAACAAGACAGAGGTTGCCTTCCTCAGCACCTGCCTGTTAGAAAATTTCACAAGCTGGACCTGAAATCTGACCAGACACTTTAACCAGGTTGCTAAATCTGGTCTTATTATTCAAGGACATATTACTGTACCAGGCAAATGATACAGAAGGTTAAAACAGATTCAATAAAACTTTTATAAAAAAGAGTCATCATTTCAGATGAAACATTAAAACCTCTCAACTCTTTAAAAAGTACAGTCTTTGTTGAACCTTTTTCACTGTAGAAGCAAGATGTGACTAAAAGGACAGAGTCTTATCAAGAACAACCCACAAATACTTATAACTGTCCACCAGTTCAATGGCTGCACCATTTACCACTGTTAGCGCAGGATGTGGGGATGTCTTCCTGAAGTCAATAACCATGTCCTTGGTTTTCAAGGTGTTGATCATTAAGAAGGACTGATCACACCACGAAACAAACTCATCCACAACAGGCCCATGGGAATCCTCTTCACCATGAAGGAGGCTTACAATGACTGTGTCATCTGCATATTTAATGAAATGCTTGTTGGCCTGTGTACTGCGACAGTCTTTAGTGTACAAAATATACAGTAGAGGAGAGAGACAACAACCTTGTGGTGAGCCAGTAGAAGAGTTCAGTTGTTTGGAAAAACAGCGGTTCACACACTGAGATCTGTCAGTTAAAAAGTCTAAAATCCAACCAACCAGTTTAAATCAAGTTTAAACTGGTTAAGAAGTTTATCAACTAAAAGATGTGGCTGGATAGTATTAAAAGCTGAAGAAAAATCAATAAATAAGAGCCGAGTATGAGCTTTAGCACCATCGAGATGGCAATAAAGGAAATTCAACAGAGTGACCACTGCATCATCAACACCTCTACGAGGCCTGTATGCAAATTGTAGTGGGTCTATAAGATTTTCTACTTGCTGCAGGATCTCCTTCCTGACAAGTTTTTCAAAGGACTTTAGGAGGCCTAAAATCATTTAATGATGTAGGTTTTGTGGTCTTAGCAACTGGAGAAATAATTGATTTTTCCCATACCTCTGGAACCTTCTGTTGCTGAAGTGATAAAAGAAAGATGTAATAAAAAAAATACTGCATAATTGCTCAGTGCATGTTCCAAGCACCTGGTCACATATACTTAAGGACCTGGACTTTTATTAGTCTTACTCATTTTAAAAAGATTTTCCACCCTTCTGTCATTAAAGAACAAAGCGGGGGGAGGGGGGCTCTGGTGCTCTCTATTAAGAAATCAAGTGTATTCCTAAAATTATAATTATCAATGAATCTCAAATAAAATCTACTCAGCTCATTGGCTAACTGAGAGTCTGAACTAAAACCAGGGAGACTTATCTTATTACAGTCACTGTAACAGTGACCAGTCATGTGTTTCATGCCTGCCCAGGCCACCCTTAAGTTATTGCTACCCATCTCCGCCTCTACCTTATCCTTGTATTTTATTTTGGCTTTTTTAATTTCTGATCTGATCTCCTTCCTAATTTCTCTAACTTTCAAGATATTCCCTTCAATAAAAGCTTTTTTCCTTTCATGAATCAGCCTCATAAGGGCTTTTGAAGACCATGGTTTGTTATTAGGGAAAAATGCAAAACCTTTGAAGGGATAATCATGTCTCTGCAAAAGGAGATATAGCTGCAGACAACGTCAGTGAGTTCATTAATGTCTCTACATGATTCTGTAAACACCGACCAGTCTGGTCGCACCTTTTATGGAACTGTAACATAGATCCAGAGTCTTATTGAAGCGCGTGGGACAGTTCACATACTGATAAAAACTGCTCAGCGTTTTCTTCACATCGCAGCAATTAAAGTCCCCAAGAACAATATTAGGGGCCTCAGGAGAGAGATTGTAGTGAGTGGATGACGTTGGAGATGGTGCCAGTCGCATTCTTAGGATTCGCTTTAGAATGGATGTAAACGACGGTGACGTTAATCTGTGGGAATTCCCTCGGCAGATAAAACGGCCTCAAAGACACAGAGAGGAACTCAATGTCAGGCAGACACACTTGTTTACGAACAGTAACGTTTTTACACCATTTCTGATTTATATACAAACACACCCCTCCTCCTTGAGATTTCTGGGTGGTTCCGGGGTCTCGATCCAGATGTATGGGAAACCCGAAACCCTTTAATTCCAGAGAAGAATCAAGGTCAGAATCCCTGTGAATGCCATTAGACATGTATCTCTGTAGTCCCGTAAATGTGCGACATTCAAATGCAGTTCATCCAATTTACTCCTCAGTGAGGAGTAAAGTGTATCGTATTTTCTTCCTCAATCGCTGACGTAGGCCTCCCTTCTTACCCTGCTTCCTTGCTTTGACTCTGTTAAAAACAAGAGTGCCCCTGTGGTTACCAGATAATCCAGAGCTGGAAAACACTGGAGGGTGAAAAGAGTCCAGAGACGGGCCTTTCCACCGAAGATCCAGAAGAAACTCCCGTGAGTATGTAACTGTTTGTCAGTAGCAATGACTCCAAACAACCGTCAGGATTGCCAATAAAAACATGCGAAATAAAAACCCCATCTTCGTTAAAAGAAGTTCCACAAAGCACAAGCGGATGCTGTAGGATTTCCTCATGCTCAAAAAAAATAAAAACATAACTCAAGAATGAAATTAAATAAGTTAAAACACTGACACTGACAGACAGAGACAACCTGCTGGTCGCCGCAAGAGCAGCGAAAACAAACTGTGAAGTAGACTTTGTTTTCCTCACTGTCTTCCTCCCAGTTATTTTCAAGTTTTACTCTTCCCTCCATAGCTGATGTATTAAATCTTATTCCAAAATCAAAATCATCCACTTGTCAGCTCGACCCTCTTCCCACTGTATTAGTTAAAGCTTGTCTTCCCTCATTGGCTCCTCTCATAGTATTATCCACGCTTCCCTTAACACTGGAATTATTCCTCCACCCCTGAAAACTGCTTCTGTCGCTCCAATTCTCAAAAAGCCTGGTGCAGATCCCAATAACTTTGATAATCTCCACCCTATATCAAACCTCGCCTTTATTTCGAAAATCCTTGAGAAAGTTTTTGCCTTCCAGCTTCACTCATACCTCAACGACCATAATCTCTACGAACAATTTCAGTGCCCCTCCCGAAAATTTCCTGGAGCTACCATTCTCCTGAATTTCTCCCGATTTTCCACTCGGACAACAAAATTGAAAAACCATATCCCAGATTGGCTCAGGCAATTCCAGTTTCCAACAATGGCTACTACTGGTGCAGCTACTTAGTTTTAATATTACTCTTATTACTCTTTGTGGGTCACAAAATAAACTTTTAACATATTTTCAGGCGAGAATGTAGCTGTGTAAACTTCAAATATCTGAGCCGGGGAGAACAGCAAACTCCCGGCACATCGTTTTCAAACCCCCGCGGTCTTTCGCTACTCAGGTTAAACATGATATATAAGTCACTTAAATAACTTAAACATGTTATTGTTTTATGTGTTCATGACTAAATCAGTTTGGCTGAGATTAAAGTTATTAGATTAAATTAATTTAAATAAAACTTTATTAATCCCTCGGGAGGGTTCCTCCAGGGTTTTTTAAACACAGCTGAGTAAATGTCAAACAGAGAACTGATTAAACAGAAGTCCAAGATGGTCGAGAATTTACGCCAGCGTCAGGTTATACTTTAGATCGCAAGGAGCAGACAGCTGAGTTTCACTCCACCAAGAGAGCTCATGACGTAATTCTGAAGGCTAGACCGTCCAATTTCACAGTCGCTCACTTCCGGCCTACTCGGCCTTCGGAGGACCCGGCCCACTTAGACCACAAAGGCTGGGTCCTCAGGTGGACACAGCCTGTGAATTTGGACACCTCTGCTGTTTCCAGCCGGACAATAATAACGGTGACATTTAACCTATTTACCCGATAAGTAAACATTGTAAAATTCAAGTTTATTGTGTATATACGTATATGTATACCACTCCCCCCCAACAGCCCTTTTGAATGTCTCCCTAATTCTGAGGTCTCAAGGTTGGCAAGTATGTTATTTGGTCTCCCTAATAAGTCCCTCCATAAACTTCAACTTCTTCAGAATTCTGCAGCTCGGGTCATAACTCGTACTCTCTTAAGAGACCATATTACCCTAATTCTTCAACAGCCTCACTGGTTGCCCATAAAAGCCAGGATAAACTAAGATAAAATCTTAGTTCTCATGTTTAAGTGTATTCATAACCTTGCCCCTCCTTATCTCTGTGATCTGCTTCGTATCACCACAGTTTCCCGCTCTCTCAGATCTTCATCTGCCACTCATCTTGTTGTTCCTTCTACTTGCCTTACCACTATGGTAAGCTTTCAGTCGCTCTGCTCCTCGGCTCTGGAACTCACTTCCTTCAGCCTTAAGAAATGGATTCTCTTCCCTTACTTAAGTCACAACTCAAAACCTACTTGTTTAACCTGGCTTACTCGCTTTAAAACTTGCTGTCAAATCGTGGGTTTTTTTGTTTGTTTTTTTAAATTTGTTGTTTGTAGTTGTATTTTGCTGGTTTCTGTATTTTAATTTATTAGAATCTATTTTAATCTACTGTTTTATTGATGTTGTTTTCTCTTTGTAAGGTGACCTTGGGTTTTAGAAAGGCGCCCTCAAATAAAATGTATCATTATTATTATTATTATTATTATTATTATTATTATTATTATTATTATCATTATTATTATTATTATTATTATTATTATTATTATTATCATCATCATCATCATCATCATCATCATTAGTAATTTTAAATACGAGTTCAAAAGAGATGCCTGTGCAAGTGAGAGGAGCCATCATTAGATTAAAAAAAACATGAACCATAAATCCATGAAAGAGAAAACATTTGGATTGGTCAACTCAAAAACTGATGTGTTCTTAAAAAGAATAAATGCCAACAGCATCAAAAAAGTGCATGATGATAGATGTATTTACATAGTAAAGAAAAAGCCTGCGAGTCATACAGTTGCATTCACAACTGGAAGTAATTCACTTGATCTTCATTAGTTTGAAACTGAAAGCTGGTTGTTTGTTGACTTTCCGGGCCCTGGTTGCCTTGGTAGCCCTTGGCAAAAACGTATTTACTACCAAGTAATATCTTAGTCCATGCTGACATTGGTAATCGCTTAAGTTGTTTGCCAGGAAGTTGAGAAAACTTTATCACCAATTTGTGTCACCTGTAGCTGCCAAATGTCGTTCACTATCCATAGTCTCTGGTCACCACAACACTGCAAATCGTTCCCAGTAGGGTCAAAAGGTAAATCAAGAATGTTCTTGAGGAGGCAGGTGTTTCACTTTCAAAGTGTAAAATCAAGAGACACCATCCTGAATGTAAAAACAGGTTTGCAACAAGGTGCAAATTCCCTACAGCAAAATAACAGCATACTCTTCAATGGCAATGTCAGTCATCCTTCAGCCTAGCCCAGCTTGCTTTTATTAAAAGTAGTTATTAAACATAAAATTGAATGCAGAGAGACCCACAAACAAGCAGCAACTTAAGGGAATATAAAGGTTTGATAGACATCTCACGGGAGGAAATGCAGCATTTAGTAATGTCCATGTGTTCTAGGTTTCATGTAGTCATTCACTGAATTTGGATTTTTATCCAATTATTAAAAACGATTTTATCGTTTAATATGATATTTCAAATCATGTGTGTTCATCCGATAATTTTGAGCCTCTGAAAATGTATATGTATAAACATTTATAAAAAGCCTATAATTCCTAAACCCATCCAGCCATTCGTTCTCTTCTGCTTATCTAAATTGGGACGCCTTTATGATTTCACTTTACACATATTATTCAATTTTTTTAAACATGAGTAATAGTCTGTGACTAACCTGTGACTGTGGTAATAGCACACTCTAAAAGAGTGTTACAGTTAAGGTGAAGGTTTTGTTTTTCAGGGCATCTTAAAGAGTAATGTGATACTTACCAGGTCTTAAAATGAGATAAATGCAATCTCAGCTGAACAATAAAGCATGACACATTTCACTCTGTCATTATTTATTTAGCAGAAGACAACACAACGTACAGAACCAGTGCGTGGAAACACTAAGCACACCGTTATTACTCCAAGAGGAGTTAGGAGTGTAAAACAGCAGCCAGGCGCTGATAATTAAACGCACATGAGTAACTGCTCAGCAGCAAGTGTGATGACCTTTATAAAAGCTGCTAATGTGGCTTCAGCTCAAACTCTACAGGTCTCAGTTAGTATGTTAAATATTTAAGTTCACGAGAGGACAATTAGAAAAAGATTAATCAAGTACGGCTTGTTGGTAAGACAAGACCAAAGTGGACATGTTTGACCATTATGCAGAGTGCCATATTTGGTGAAAACCAAACACAGCATATCTGCACAAACATCTCATAGAAACTGGCAAACATGTTGGTTGAGGAGATTTAATTTTGGGTTTGTTTTGCAGCCACAGGACCTGGACACATTTAAGTCATCAACCGTGAACTCCTCTGTATAAAAAAGATTCTATAATGGAGTGTGAGGTTGTCTACCCGACAGCTAAAACTTGGCTTGAATTTACAGTTAGTTTTTTACATTTTGATATACTTTGTTAATACAATTAACCTGAAATCACACAAAAACCATAAAAGTATGAAAAGGTTAGATTTTTTTCTTTTACTCTGACGAACCAACCAGCATGTCTAACAAATCATTTTCAAAACTTGAAATGCAAATATATATTTTAATTTTTTTTAATTTATGCACAAATTTTGAACACAACAAAGTTACATACAACTATTTACAGTGGGGCAAAAAAGTATTTAGTCAGCCACCGATTGTGCAAGTTCCCCCACTTAAAATGATGACAGAGGTCAGTAATTTGCACCAGAGGTACACTTCAACTGTGAGAGACAGAATGTGAAAAAAAAATCCATGAATCCACATGGTAGGATTTGTAAAGAATTTATTCGTAAATCAGGGTGGAAAATAAGTATTTGGTCAATAACAAAAATACAACTCAATACTTTGTAACATAACCTTTGTTGGCAATAACAGAGGTCAAACGTTATAGGTTGCGCACACACCATGAATTCACATGGTAGGATTTGTAAAGAATTTATTCGTAAATCAGGGTGGAAAATAAGTATTTGGTCACCTCAAACAAGGAAAATCTCTGGCTCTCACAGACCTGTAACGTCTTCTGTAAGAAGCTTTTCTGTCCCCCACTCGTTACCTGTATGAATGGCACCTGTTTGAACTCATCATCTGTATAAAAGACACCTGTCCACAGCCTCAAACAGTCAGACTCCAAACTCCGCCATGGCCAAGACCAAAGAGCTTTCGAAGGACACCAGGAAAAGTATTGTAGACCTGCACCAGACTGGGAAGAGTGAATCTACAATAGGCAAGCAGCTTGGTGTGAAAAAATCAACTGTGGGAGCAATCATCAGAAAATGGAAGACATACAAGACCACTGATAATCTCCCTCGATCTGGGGCTCCACGCAAGATCTCATCCCGTGGGGTCAAAATGATCATGAGAACGGTGAGCAAAGATCCCAGAACCACACGGGGGGACCTGGTGAATGACCTGCAGAGAGCTGGGACCAAAGTAACAAAGGTCACCATCAGTAACACACTACAACGGCAGGGAATCAAATCCCGCAGTGCCAGACGTGTTCCGCTGCTGAAGCCAGTGCATGTCCAGGCCCGTCTGAAGTTTGCCAGAGAGCACATGGATGATACAGCAGAGGATTGGGAGAATGTCATGTGGTCAGATGAAACCAAAGTAGAACTTTTTGGTATAAACTCAACTCGTCGTGTTTGGAGGAAGAAGAATACTGAGTTGCATCCCAAGAACACCATACCTACTGTGAAGCATGGGGGTGGAAACATCATGCTATGGGGCTGTTTTTCTGCCAAGGGGACAGGACGACTGATCCGTGTTAAGGACAGAATGAATGGGGCCATGTATCGTGAGATTTTGAGCCAAAACCTCCTTCCATCAGTGAGAACTTTGAAGATGAAACGAGGCTGGGTCTTCCAACATGACAATGATCCAAAACACACCGCCCGGGCAACAAAGGAGTGGCTCCGTAAGAAGCATTTGAAAGTCCTGGAGTGGCCTAGCCAGTCTCCAGACCTCAACCCCATAGAAAATCTGTGGCGGGAGTTGAAAGTCCGTGTTGCTCGGCGACAGCCCCAAAACATCACTGCTCTCGAGAAGATCTGCATGGAGGAATGGGCCAAAATACCAGCTACTGTGTGTGCAAACCTGGTAAAGACCTATAGTAAACGTTTGACCTCTGTTATTGCCAACAAAGGTTATGTTACAAAGTATTGAGTTGTATTTTTGTTATTGACCAAATACTTATTTTCCACCCTGATTTACGAATAAATTCTTTACAAATCCTACCATGTGGATTCATGGATTTTTTTTTCACATTCTGTCTCTCACAGTTGAAGTGTACCTCTGGTGCAAATTACTGACCTCTGTCATCATTTTAGGTGGGGGAACTTGCACAATCGGTGGCTGACTAAATACTTTTTTGCCCCACTGTATATAACAATGCAGCCAATGCCTTGGATGTTTTTTGTACAATTATTTAAATTTCTTTACAGAAACAAACACAACGCTATACACTGATTACGCACTCCAAACACACTAAATGTCTTACATTTCAAAACTCTCAATGTCGCTCTCACTTGCTCCAGTCACTCCCAAAACTTTCCCCTTTTCCTATTAACCAAATGCCACATGTTGGCATACACTAAACGTAATGACAATATATCTGATTTTTCTCTTACAATTTAAAAACTACTTTGTAGTTTGAAGTCCACAATTTCAACACATGGTGAAATGGAGACCCAGTGAAACAGGCTGCATCTTGCTGTTACATCATCTTAAAAGAGTCGTTTGCTTTGGACACACCGGCACACCTGTCAACTCCAGATACAACTATGTATAAACAAATGCTCAATGAAGCAACATTTTGAAGAAGAATGGGCCAAAATTCGCCAAAAATGATATGATGGGGTCATAAAGTCATAGAGAAATGACTTCAAGTTACTGCTGCTAAAGTTGGCTCTGTAAGCTATTGAATCATGGGGCATACTCATACAAAAAAAAATGTATGTAACATGAATGTTCCTATGTGTCACGTTTGTGCCATTCCATACAGTAAAATATTGTATGTCCTGTTGTTACTCCTGTAGCTTTGTTTTAGAAGTTCCTTCATTAGAACATTGAGATTCTGCAGGTACTTCAGGATTCAGGATTTCCCCACTATGGGAAAGTGAAAAGGCATTTCATTTGGTGTCGTCCTCAGCCCTCCTCTCTACCCACACTCTGTCTCTGCTGTTCCCCTCACTTGCCTGATGAGCTCTCCCTGCAGTCTGCATTGCTCCAAGCGAGGGAGGCATGGAGACGGTGGCAGAGTTTAAAAGAGAGCAGTAATGAGGATTCAGTCTCTCCACCACCACGTCTCATACATCAAAGCTCCTTGCTCCTGTGTCAATTAAAAGAGCTATGCAAAAAGACACCCCGCCACTCATTCATAATAAAACACAGCTCTTGGCTAGTGCTGGAAGATTGGCTGCCAAAGCAGTGATGAAGCAAACATCGGACCCCCATAACCCCCACCACACCCACCGGCTTCTGCATCACAACTATTGTCCATGAACACATTAACTTAGACTAAGCATATGCTATTTTGAAAGAAAACAGCATGTTGTTAATGTAAATTCGTTAATGACCCTCCAAGTAATGAACTGCCACAAAGAGACTAAGGACTGGTTGGTACTAATGAATGCAGTGCTTTTATTCAACTTGGCGTGTGTAACTGCACTCCATAGGCAGGATGGAACCCTTCATATGTAGCAATAAAAGCATTACAGGATGACACAATAGATGAATGGCTGGTTCTTCTTACTCAGTATTATTAGTTGCGATTTGTGTTCTATTAGCAGAAAGTATCCATAGCAGAAAGACCTTTGTTTTTTCATGCTGTCAGTAATTACTTCCATCAGAGACTCCATAATTCTAGTAGGATCAGTGGTCTGTGTGACAGATTGATGTAAAGAGCATCATTATGCTCACCATGCATGAACATCTTATTGATGCACACCTTTTCACATTTCAGCATAATAGGTCCTATGGCAACAAGGCAAACAAAGTCTCTGGTTTCTAGGTTTGTTTCACAGTTTTTTTTCATTGTCAAACAATGTGATTTTTCTTCATCATAATAATGCATACATACAGGGCTGACATAATAAAACAAAACAAAACAAACAAAGACAGATCCTAAGAGATGCGCACATGATTAACAAGTTACCCACAGCCTTAGCGTAATATTTTGTTGAACATTTGCAGAGATTAGTTAAACACACACACACACACACACAGTAAGGTGGTGAGGTAAAGATTTTAATTTTGTTGCTGTGTTTTCTTAGATTTGTGGATTGGGATTTTTGTAAAGCGGCACCCTCCAGGGCTAAAGTAAGCTGCAGCGGGAAGCTGATAGGCTTCACCTCTGCTAATTCAAGTCACTCAACTTGACCACTTGACTATGTTTGGGCTGTCTGTGCCTTTTGGAGCCTTTCTAAGGAAAGTATGTGGTGATTATTAAGGCCTACTATTTGGCATCGGCCATCCAAGAAGGTTGTCCTACAATTTTTATGAGTGAATTTCTAACTTTTATTTAGTCTGTTACTAATTAGCAGATGTGGAACTATGTGTTTTGCAGTTTACAGTTCATAGATAAAGCCTACTAACCAAGTTTGCTACAATTAACTGATAAATATGCACTTTAACCCTTTAAAGGCCCTAGGGACCATTTTTGGTCCCTAGGGCCTTTAAAGGGTGCATTTTTTAAGGGCCTAAGAGGGGTTAAGCTCTCATGGGCACTTATGGCTCAAAACATAAGGGTAAAAAAGATCAATGAGAATTCAAAAAGCATATACAAGTAAACAATAACTGTCTGGATTAGCCTGACGAAGGTTTAATCATTTCTGACGACAGCTGAAGGAAAATTACACTAACTTAGTGTCAGTTAAAAGATATTTCCTGTATACCCCTTACACTGCCTTTACAATATCTCGAGATTATTCCTATCTGGCTACAACTACCCTCTGCTATAACTGTCCAGTGTTTCATGGTTCAATAAAAAGCATGTACATTGCTGCTGCTGTGACAGTACTACTGATGTTACAAAAAAGGGACCTTTGATACATGTACCACAATATCTGCCCTTTATTATCATTGCATTGTGATACAGATTAAGGCATAAAACCTTCACGTAATGAGTTTGCATAAATTTAATGTGTAAAGAAAGTACCTATATTTCCCAACAGTTTTCACTAGCATTTTCATTTGCAATAGCGGTTCATTGCATGGAAAACAATTTAGCTACTACAATTCATAATTTTTACACTTTGCAAACCCACAGTTTTCCGCATCAGTAAACCAACAGTAGCTTCTTGTGTCAATATTAACACAATCAGATTATTTTGACTGTTAATAATTTAATAATGAATTTACTAAAATGTCAATGAATAATGTCAATCTGACAATCGGGATACTACTATTACTAAGACATATGAATGTATTTTAGATTTAGCTACTCAAATTTTTTGGAAAATTAAAAAAATAAGAATTATTTGGAGAACTCTGTGAAAGTAAGGAACATTAGTGATTGTGAAAGAGTTTATGCAATAGAAGTATTTTGGCTGTTTACAGTCTGAAGCAACTGAGCAGCATGGTGTAAGTGTATCAAGGTAAGAAATAGGACAGGGCTCCAGAGTCTAAATACTGGTGGTTATGATTACACTTAACAGATGGCTCACAGAGACTTTGAGTAAGGCTCTGTACCTCCAGGAAGAGATGTAAAACTGAGAGTTCCACAGAAAACGGTCTGAATAGTGTAATAACTGGCTATAAGAAAATTGAGAATGAGAGGATTGTGCAAAGGTGGAAGTGACAGAACAGAGAAGCAGGAATAGCCCAAACATCAAGCTATGCAGACAGACATGAGGAACCAGATCTTGTAGATTTTTTTCCCTTTAGGTTAACTGCTGTAGTATTAATACATATTTTATGAATAGTATATAGCAAATTTAAACTGTACACCAAGCCTAAGCCGAAGTTTTAGAGGAAAACATTTTGGGGGGGGGGGTAACAAAACAAAGTTTAAAATTTCAGCTGCCAAATCTCTCTGCCAATGGACAGCTGAAAGAAACAGGAAATGGTTTTGGTGTGCTTTACATGTCCTGTTTTAACCTTGACGGCCAAATTGTCACTCTAATGATTACAAACCCTTTATTTATTCATTTAGGAGCCCCTGCCTTATGTTCTGGGCTTTTGTAACAATGTAACACAGTGCATTATTTCTAAATCTCTAATTCATGACTTATATTGCAATGTGCTGGCTATTTGCACTCCCCACCTGATTTAAACCAAATTTGTACATCAAACGTTTAATGTAGCATCACAGTGTGTATTTTCTACTGTCAGATTAACTCGCTACATGTTATAACTTAAATCTTTTTCCTTTTGGTTGTTGAATATTGATCCATGATTTCTATTGTTGTCCTATGTTGCTTTGCCAAGAGCTTTTCTTTTTCATGTGCCTCCTGTGTTCGCCTCTCTGCCACATTGTTTGTAAGAGTTCAGTCTCGGTTTGTCTTTTAGTTTATTTCAGTTTTACTTGAAAGGGTGGATTCTGATCTAGACAATGGATGTAGCTACGACAGCTGCTTTGTGAAGTAACATTATCAGGCTTTGATATTACCATCTTAGTGTTTTAAAGTCAGGTGTGATCTGATAGTGGATCTGATAGTGAAACCCACATGCATACTGGCTTGTCAATCAAGTCATTAGCCAATGTGGCTTGGATAATCTAGGGTCAATCAGACTCAGTGTTTTACTCATTATGATCCAAAATGAGTGACTGAGCCCATAAACTCAGGAAAGTGATCAAGTCTGAAGGCTGTTTTCACATATTCTATAATGCCTTCATAAGACATGTTCTGTTTGTGTGAGATATAATAGAAATGACTACTTAGTGGTCACGTCTTTTGGTGTCCATATCTGTGCCTGCAACAGTGTATAATAAAGGCTTAACACTGCAAGTCTTTCTGCAACAATGTATAAGGTACCATCTTGATACAGAGTTATAGTGGTACACTGGTCCCCATTAAAAATAAAATAAAATCAAGTTTAAGTGAAAATATATAAATGCCAGAATTGCATACTCAGAGAGTAACACTAACCATTAAGTACAGTCACTACACATATTAACAACAGCACTCCACTAAATGATCTGAGCACTTGGTAAATCGCTAAGACATTTACTTCAGTGGCTTTAACAATAGCCCCCAAAGAGATATTCATTTTGGGGCTAGAATAACCTGTGAGAATGATTAAAACTGTATAATGACAATAAACTAATTCAAAAAGTTAATATTCTCCATTTAGGCTTTAAAAGCGGAAATTAATCAAAGACTGTTGCGGAATAACTACCATGGCGTTTGAAGTGAATTAGTATTGTGAGTGATCTCGCCTAAAAAAACAACCAACTCCCTTTTCTGACCATGTAGAAAGAAAACCAGATGTGGAAGTACCGACTCTGTCCAAAGTGCCCCTAACGCAGGGCTGTAGAGTGCGACCAAATTTTTTAGTGGTGCGACTTAACTCCTCTCTGTGCAACTGGATTGTGGACTTCCTCACTAATCGCAGACAGAGTGTCAGAGTGGGTAAGAACACCTCTTCCACCCTTGTGGTCAACACCGGTGCCCCCGGGTCCTGAGCCCTTCACACTCCTCACCATGACTGTATTTCCTCCTGCGCGTCCAATCTTATTGTTAAGTTTGCCGATGACACCACAGTGCTCGGACTTATATCCAACAACGATGAGACAAACTACAGGACAGAGGTGCAACAACTAGAGTCATGGTGCCACGACAATAACTTGGTCTTAAACACCAAAAAGACCAAGGAGATCATTGTAGATTTCCGGAGGAAGGGTCATAACAACCATCTGCCTCTCTTCATCGGCAGTGAGGCGGTGGAGAGGGTGAGCAGTTTTAAATTCTTGGGGGTAACTGTGACCGAGGACCTGTCCTGGGGCAACCATATCACCTCAGTTGCACGGAAAGCCCAACAGCGCCTCTACTACCTGAGGAGACTGCGGAGCGCACACATTCCCAGATCTCTGATGTTGAACTTCTACAACTGTGCCATCAGCAGCGTTCTGACGTATGGATTTCTAGTGTGGTTCCCCAGCTGCACCAAGGCCGATCAGCAAGCACTCCAGCGGGTGGTGAAAGAAGCTGGCAGAATTATTGGAATAAGTCTGCCAGAGATTAGTAATATCTTCCCCACTCGCTGTCTGAGACGGGTGCACAGTATTCTGCGGGACCAACATCACCCTGCGCGCCACCTTTTCCACCTGCTGCCCTCAGGGAGAAGGTACAGGTCTATACAGGCCAGAACATCCAGACTGGCCAACAGCCTGTATCCACAGGCTGTGAGGCTCCTGAACTCTCTGCCCCCCTCTCACGGACAATAACCATATCCAACTTCTTAATAGCACTGAACTTACTTGTCAGGTTCTCATGTTTACTTGTCATGTTCTCATGTTGTTGCTAAGGATTGTCTTATTGCACTGGAGTCACACTGGGTTAAATATTTACACTTGGGTTTTAAGGGGTATTTATTATTTTCTTCATTATTTTATTTACGGGTTGTACGGAAGCCCCAAATGCAATTTCATTGTTCTCTGACAATGACAATAAATAAATAAATACAAATACAAATACAAATATTTGGTTGCACCTGTGCGACCAACTGTTTTGCTGTTTTGCTTCCACGACTATTAAAATCACACTCCATGCACAGCTAGCTCTCTCTCTATCTCTCTCTGTACTTCAAGAACAGTTTCCCGTCTCCAATCTCTGTTTTCTGTATTATTCATTCGCTTATTCCCACCAGTCTACCGTTGTTTACAGCGCTGTCGGCTGCTGTCTTTTTCTTTTCTTTTTTTCACTTAAATGACCTCGGACAAGAAAGCCTATTTTTTCTGTTGTTCAATACTGAAGAAATTTAAACTTTATATGCAGAACATTGTAGAATATTTTTAAGGTTATCTGCTATAAAAAGCCAGACCAGGAAAATCTCCTTCATGTTTTTCTGTGTTTTATTCTCAGTTACTTTCACACAAAGGCATCTGCTGTGATGTTCACAATTCTGATGAAGTCAGTACTGATAAATGATCAGAATTATAATATTTCTGACTGTCTGAGGCTAAGTTGAATCGAATCGGGACTTTGAAAACCGGAATCGAATGGATTATAGAAATCAGTGATGATACCCAGCCCTAGTGAGCAGCCTAGGCACGACAGAAGTGGATGTAGCTGTAATAGGAAAAGAACTATTGCTAACTTTTCTGTTAAGTTAAGGCCTGATCCTTCTGAAATTCATAGCCAGTGCTCTGACACGGTGTCATCAATCTTTGAATGCTGAAAAAGCACAGTGTATCCAGAAAAACACATTATATTATATAAATTATTATAAAATTTGTGTGCGCCTAACTTTTGTGCCGGTACGCCTAACTTTAAAAAGTTAGGCGTACCGGTACGCCCATGGCAAAAAGTTAGTCTAGAGCCCTGCCCTAAGGTTTACATTTCAACATGGCAATCCTAGCAGAGAAGAAGAGATTTAAACTAATATTCCATCCACAGCTCTTTGAATATGTTTAATTCTCCTGCACTCTACAAATTATATTTCATCTGCAAATTGGGTATAATCCTTTCTTCAAGATGATCCAACTCCTTACAACAAAGTGCAGAATGAGAACAGCTAATACCTCACATTTTATATCTTCCTTACAGACTCACTACTCTTGGGATTCTTTCCACTTTGTCCACACACTGCCTTTTCGTTTTCAAGAATGATTTATGTTCCAGTTTTGTTTCTTTCCTAATATCATTTGTTATTCTTATGTTTGTTAGGATTTGGACATGCTGGGGTTTGTTTTTTTCTCCCTCTCCAAGATTTCTGATTTCTGTCAGACTTCTGGGTTCTCTCATCGAGCCACCATATTTCAGAATCAGCTGTGGCAACAGTTCTTTGCTAGATCATTGTCTCTGCTATTGTGGTAACGTGACCATAGTGACTTCAGATAATGCATTTCTTAGATTGACAAATCTAAGTTTCCTTGTTGGCCTCCAGTATTCCTGAGAGTTACATTTCACCCTCCAGAAGAATTGAGCCACTGCCAAACACTTGCTCACCTGCTTCTGATCTCACTTACCTGGACTCCGCTGTTCCACCTGTGCACCCGCCAGCACATTCTCCCCTGCTCAACAGCCGCAGTAAACATAGTCATGCCTACAGTGTGACAAGTAAGCTTCACCTCCCACTATTGATGATTCAGTATTTGTTATCAAGCCCGGCCTCCTTTTAAAATTTGGTCTACCTCCTAATGCGCTATAATCATCTGTGTTAGGGAGTTTTTATTGTTTTACTTGCTTATGCTTCAAAAGTTATGTTACACATATTTCACCAGACACAGTTTTCTGTTGAAACAGGAAGCTGACCCTGTGACACTGACAAGAGACCAGTACAGAAATACATATCCGCAGAAGTTGACTTGCATTATAACAGGAAATGTGATTATATTTGCATGTTGACGATGTAACCTATAAAAATAAACGAATACTGCAGTTTGGTGTGATTTGCTCTGAGCTTTTCACCCGTGCCGCACGTTGTCAATCTCAAGTGTCTCAGTGTTGTTTACTCACCTGACTGTTTGTTAACTGTAAATCTCTGACAATCTAATAACAGTTCATATGATGGGAAGGAAATGGTGGAGTGGTCTATAAATTTTAAGGAGCTTTTGCAGTATTTGATTATTACTATTAGAATTGTGGCTGCTTAGACTGACAGGTCTGGTCACTTGTGGGATTATAAAAAACAACATGTTGGTGGCACAGAATATTAATTTTGAAGCTTTGAGATGAGATTTTCCTGCCCTTTGCAAACTTAGGTGCAAAAAAAACAAGGCGTGTCAGCTCCAACCATGATGCCACAGGTCATTGGCTAACAACTTGTGCTGACAAATTGTTGGCCAACGAGTATTTCATACCACAATCAATCCATCATGTTGAAAAGATTTACAAAACAAACTGAACTATTTATTTAGTATGACCCCAAACAAGAGACTGACCCCATAACATCACCAGCAAAGAGACAAGGTACTTTCGCATTGGCTTCATTTTTCTGACTGAGAAAGTATGTCCATGTTTTATGCTTTATGGCGAAATGCTAGAGTTGATGCTTAAAAGTGTGAATTGTGTAATTGCAAACGATAGTTTATTTCACGTAACTTAAGCCCATATTTTATAATTAGTATCTATATGGAAAGTACTTGACTGCGAAAACAGTTCTAAGGACATTACAAGATCATCCTTATAATTTCCCAATTGGAAGCAGAACATGTAACTCTGAACTCTTTGAAACAACACAGCCATCTCTGACTCAGCATTGCGAGCATCACATGGAGGATTGATTTGGAACACATGCTCTGCCAGAGGATGACTGAGGATGACACCCTCTTTGACCTTCCAGATGTCAACTGTCTTTGAAACTATCTGTCTCACTATAAGGAAACAGCAATCCAGAAAAACCAGAAGACAACCACTAACCTCAAATCACTGTGTGTTGCTTCATGACATTATAAGACAAACATGGACTACGTAAATCAACAGTACTTATTTCCTAAACGGAAAGAAATTCCAGCATTTTCTAAAGTCCTAGGGTGGGAAAGGCTCCACAGAAAAGACCAACATCAGAAATGATCATTTTCATTTTTTTCCAAGTTCTTTCAGATTTATTTTGACAAGACTTTCATCCCACAGCTGCTCAGCCACATGCTTGAGAAGTAGATGCCTATGCTCTATAAGATCTCTCTCTCTCTCTCTCTCTCTTAATTTACATAGGAAATATCACAGTATTCAGTCCATAACACCACAGACCACTGGTATCCTATACTATTCTTTTCGAAATACACACTGCATAGCAGTAATTTTCTTGTTTTGATTTTAACACAAAATTCCTTAACTTGAAAATAATTGATTGTTATTGGTAGATGTTATCAGATTAAATGAAAATGACGTACATACTTCATAACAGGACTTCAAATAAAATTAGCAACTTGTAATCTCTTACTGTATTAAATTAAGACAAGGCTGAGGAAAGTGCGATTTTCTTGTTTTAAATTTTTTCCCCCTGATAGTACAGTGCTAAAACTTTGTGTGCAAGTGTTTGCTTAGTTGAAATAGTTGCTTAAAAATAATTCCTTAAATATAATTATAGATTTCAAAACAGCTTTGACAGAGCAACGCTTTTAAGGTAATGCTAAGGTTTTTTTTTTAATAGCATATCATAAATAATAGTTAGATATTTAACACACAGGCCGGATCTGTTTTATCTATTTAACAGTCATAAAACCAGTGTCCCTCACAGATATGAATCCATTAATCTTCTCTTGCTCTGTTGGATTGATGTATAAACATATAATTATTTAAAAAAAATGTAATATTTTAATAATAATAATAATACCAACTTAAAGTAAGTTTACATTTACAATTTAAAAAGTGAACTACAAAACACTCCTTTAGCCTTAATTACCTGAAGTTCTAACATTTAATGAATTTTTGATCCCTCTTATTTTTCTGTTGTTCTTCAGTATTAAATAACATTATTACTTAATTAGTGTTTCCGTCTGTCTGATGACATCACTACTGATATTTCCACATAAGATTCATTGTGTCAGTTTTTTCGTTCGAGGCTTTGGTTTATTTTGTAAAGTTCCAGCTGTTTTTGAGTAATGTAATGTTCTTGGAGTCCTGCTACACAGCCGGCATGACAGAATAACGTGACGACTATGGACCCAGCAGCTCTCAGCCCCTCATGATTTATGACAGGATTTATACAGTGCAGAAGTTGTGCAATGATTGGTTGAAAAGCCCCAGTAAGGAATACCAGGGGGCAGCTGATCACAGTCTACAAAGACTGGTTTCTGGCCTTCCTTGGTTATTGGATTTGCTACATCAGTTGATAAAGATGAAGGATTTTGTCATCAAAACTTTTCACCTTTGTCTACCTGCTACAGCTGCCCACACCGCTGGCCATCTCCTGGAAAGGAGGCTTCAATCTCTGAGTTCATCATTATGGCAGCCATTGCTCAGCTCTCCAGCCTCGACATCGCCAGCCTTGACGCTGTAACTGCTCCATCTGCGCCGCTGGCCACACAGTTGGTATTCAGACTATCATCGTCTCCTCTGCCAGCCTCAGACTCTAAGTTTTGAAGCCTGGACAATCACTTGAAATATGTTATGTTTTAGACTGTTTTGTTGTTGTTGTTGTTTTTGTTTGTGTGTTTGTTTGTTTTTCCTGGACATGCAGTCCTGCACAGTATATACGTTGGCCTAGATATCAAATAAACAGTAAAAGGATCCAATGTTTTAAATATTGCTTGATTAAAAAAACAACATTTCTATCATCTTTGGATTTTTACTGTACGGTAAAATCAGTATGTATGTTTAACAGTGACATCATGGAACATTTCAAATTGTTCCCAGGATGGCTATAATTTTATGTGACATGACTTGAGCCCATTTAGCTTCTGATGGCCCCAAATGTAGGTGCTACCAAGGAATAGGGACTGTCAAGTGTAATGCTTGTTTTGTGTTTGCACTTGTTTTATTTAGGGGGTGGAAACGGCAATGATTTTTTTTTTATTTTGTTTTGAGGTGAGACGGTTTGTTCTCCCCCCCAAAAGAAAGACTATGTAATCCTTTCAGTTTGTTTGTTTGTCTGGCTGCCTGTTTTTTGGCAGTTTAATGTCCACAGTTTTTAAGATATCATGCTCAGATTTTGTGTAATGGTAGATACCAATAACAGCTCAAGGTCAACCAGGTCAAACCAAAAACCTTAGCTTATCCACAATTTTTTATGGGTCTTCTTTAAACTTTACAACAATATGCTAGGTGTTGGGGGACATGAGTACCTAGGTTGGCTAAGCATTTGACCTTGACCTTCATTGTAGGTTCCCAAGATCAAAGCTGACCTTGGAAAAAAATCTCCAAGAACCCATATTTAGTAATGTATCATATGAAAGGGCATGGAGAGAGCTCTACAACACACTTTTTATTTTTTTCAGTACAAAATTCTATGACATTAGAATGATCACAAAAATACACACTGCATGAATGCTTAAAAGCTCAAAATTCTCATGTAATGATTTTGGCCAATTATTTTAGCCAGTTCTGCTTTAATCATGTGGGTAAAGATAACAAAATACCATTTTAGTATGTAATGCTTCACAGTCATTGGTCAAAAGTCAGACATCAGCATGTTGTTATAAAAGCAGGCTGACGTCAGCAAACGGTAATAAAAACATTGTGGGGGGGCTGTCGAGCGCTCAGAGTGCTGTTGTTGTAAATGGTTTACATACAGTTAGCCACATATATATTTGGTCACTGACACAAGCTTTGTTTTTGTTTTTTTACCTGCTTACTGAAACATCCAATTATAGTTGTACAGTTATAGTTATATATGGACATAATGTGTCTCAACTTTCATTTGAGGGAAGTTTTGTCATGGTTCTGGGTCATTTTGACCCAGCTTTTTCTGTTTCTTATGTGTTGGTGTTTTTCTGATTATGATTTATGTTCTGATTATTTAGTGATACTGTTTTGATTATGGTTATTATTATTGCAGGTTTAGTTCCGTGTCAAGTCTGTCTCACTCTGTCTAGTCCGTGTCTTAGTAAAGTCTTGTTTCCTGTTTTACTTTGAAGGTTCATGTTCATGCCTGATGTCAATGTGTTCAGTTTTACTTTTCCCCTCGTTAGCCTAGTTTCTCCCAGCTGTGTCTCCCTCCTGTTTCCCATTCCCTGATTACCGCCCTGTGTATAGAAGCCCTGTGTTTTCCTGTGCTCTCTGTCGCGTTGTCTGTGTTACTCCGTGTCAGTCTGCATTACTCTGTGTAACCCGGTGTTCATTCTGCGTCTCTCTGCGTCTCTCTGCCATCTTTCTCTGTGCATTTTGCTCCTCCCCCCGTGAGTATTTGGTTTCAGGTTAGTTCTTTAGTTTTCCCCAGTTTAGGTTTGTTAGCTCCCCGCTCTGCTCCTCCTGTTTTTGCCACTTTGTCACTTCTGTAAATAAACACTCACTCGCACCCCAGCCAGTACCTGCATTTTGGATCCTTTTCTCAATACACTACACGACTGCTGCCCCAGCCGTGACAAGTTTAGGAGTTTCAGCTCCTTAACCTGTGCATTTTACACCCTCTTTAAAAACCAAAAGTCAACCAAAAGTGATTGAACGATTGACTCAAATGCAATTTTATGCGTGGATGTGGGCAGTTCTTTTGTTATATCTTAATCAACTAAGCAGATAAAAGGCATTGGTTTTGGAGAGAAGGAGTTGATTTGGTCAATTGTGAGAATGAAAGAAAGCAACTCGGCAATGAAGAAAGACCTGGAAGTCCACAGAAGACAACAGTATTTGCATGGTGAAGAGAAACCCCTTAACAACAGCCAACCAAGTGACCACTCCGAAGGAAGTCGGCATCCATATCCAAGTCTACCATAGAGAGAAGACAGCATGAAAGTAAATGCAGAGGGTTCACTGCAAGATGCAAGTGACAAGACTCAAGAATAGAAATTATGGATGCTAACAACAACAAAAAAAAATCCACCAAAATTCAGAAAAAAACATTCTTTGGACAGATGAAATCAAGCGCAACATATACCAGAATAATGGCTAGAAAAAAATGGTAAGGAAAAGGTGTGGAACAGCTCATGGTTTAGGTGTAACTCTATAAAACTGTAGAGCATACTGTGTCGTGTGAAATTTTGAAAATGTAGCAGTATTATAAAATATCATAACTAAAAAGGTGTTTTGGTTATTCTTCTGAAAAGTTTGGAAGCATCATAACATATGGCTTATCTGCCTTATATGAAATCTAAAGAATACCATTCTAATGTAACACTATAGTAAGTGTTAGACCTCGTTGAGACTGTATATTTGTCCCCAGTGTGAAATGCTTTCTACCATGAAAATATCTGTTCCCATTGTGAGATTAAAACACGGGCTGACCTGTCTTAGCAGAGTGGTTGTTCTCCTCCTGCTTGAGGATCTGATAACATTCTTCCTCAGCCTTCATGTGCTGAACAACCAGAGCGCAATCTGGGTGGATGGCCTCTGTCTGAAGGCGAGAAAAAAATCTTTCATCACAGTCCAGTAACACAGAAAGACACACAGAAGTGCAGAAATACTATAATTTTCTTTTACATGACATGATAATGGCAAAGATAATGTTATTAATCAGTAGTTCAGTAGTGGTTGTGTTTTGGACTTTGTTATACTATTGACCATATATTAAAGAAATATCATATGGAGCCTGTTGTTGGCCTCTCCCAAAAGTATTACTTATTTTTTATTAATAAAGGCTTTAATAAGACACATTGTAATGTAATATTCACCACATAGAACAATTCTTTGAGTTATATATATTTTTATATATATATATATATATATATATAAAAATATTCAGTTTAACTGTTTTAGCCTATAGTAATTAAACTGGAGCTTCAACATCAGGAATATGTGAGCACCTTCTTCTGAGATGATAAGGTGATGAAAGTTTTCCATATTTGCATCTGTTGTCCTCTCTTTGTCTGCCCTGTCCTTTTAGAAACAGGAAAGAGCACACATATAATAATATAATAATTGATTTATCGATTAAAATTGATTTTAGCTTTAATAAAGCAATATTGATTCATTAAAATCCTGAATCAATTTATATATATATATATTATATTAACTATTAAAATTATATATATATATATATATATATATATTATATATATATATATATTATATTATCTATTTATTTGTATTTTGCCAGAAACGCTAGAATCTCAGCTTAAACCTCACAAATTATTTCAACAACCACCAAACACAAAATCGCACTTCCTGCACAGCTCTCTTCCCCTCTCAATGTACTTCAAGAACAGTTTCCCATTTAAAAATCTCTGTTTTCTACATTATTCACTTGCTTTTTAAACACCAGTCTACCATTGCGTACAGACAAGAAAGCCTCAGTATCGAAGAAATGTAAACTTTTTAAAATTATGACAAATTGCAAAACTCTTAGCTGTGACTCTAATAAAACCTCTGTAACTTTGCACTGCTTCAATCAGGTAATGTTCATATGATGATTCATGGTTTTCTTCAGTTTTCTTCAGGGTCTTCGGATGAGGGGGACAACCTGTCTATCTCTGGGGGTGAGGTCACTGAGGCAGTTAAACAACTCCTTGGTGGCAGGGCCCCTGGGGTGGATGAGGTTCACCCTGAGTTCCTGAAGGCTCTGTATGTTCCAGGGCTGTCTTGGTTGACACCAATGTTCCCTAACCCTGCTGGCACGGTCTCTGCGCACAGAAAATCTGGTTGCGCACAAAAAAAATCTAACCTGAATTGAAATTAAAATTAATACTTTAACAATTCTGTTTTGCAGTGTTAGTCAGTAAGTGACTGGCTGCTCCCATATGGGATTAGAACAATGCCACCTTATCCCATAGTCCAGCCAATAATAATGTTTTTATTAGTTTTTATTGTGTTGATATGCCACGTAAACCCAGAGTTATGATAAAATTATCTGCAATGTTTGGTTTTCTTTCTGAATACTATCGTTGTTTATATTTACTGCAGGGAGAAACGGTAAATACATTTTATAAGGAAAACGCTCGAAAGCACTCTCCACCTGTGGTCAAAAACAAAACCAAAAAAACCCCACCCTTTCCTATTGGTGGAACAATGTACCATGTCGACCAGTCAAAAAATGATATGGCAACAGTGCACCCTGGGGCGTCAGTGCGCCCCAGGGTGGCTGTGGCTACAATGTAGCTTGCCATCACCAGTGTGTGAATGTGTGTGTGAATGGGTGGATGACTGGATATGTAAAGCGCTTTGGGGTCCTTAGGGACTAGTAAAGCGCTATATAAATACAGGCCATTTACCATTTACCATTTAACATGGCATTTAGTTGTTTAGAAAGGGGGAAGTTTTAGGAGTGACGGCAGTGTTTTGAGATGTGAGAGATTTGCGCAAATCTTGTGTAGTTAGTGTGTAGTGTAGTCAATAGTTTTGTTGTGTGTGTCAGAACAATGAGGCAACTGCTGAATGTTACAGGTGTTACAGGAGTGATACATCTCCTGTTGTCAGGCCTGCAGGTATCAGGCTGTTGTTCTCCTTTATCTCATAGTGGACAGAAATTATTTTTTGGAGTGGCACAAATAATTTGTGTGGCATCAAATTTGATGCAGAACAGCTGATTGTTCTGTAAATAGTTTGAAATGTTTATTTAAAAAACTGCATTGGCTGCATTTTTAGGTAAACAGCTGCAAAAAACTTCATTGTTTGCATAACTCAGTTACTTTTTGAAGAAGTAACTATATAATTAATTGCCCAATATTGGTCATTATATACTGTATTTTGCAGACAAAGAGTTACAGGACTCTCTCCCAGACCACAGACTCATACTCATAATACAAGTCAGAGCATTATATAAAAAAAGAAAAAAAAGAAAGTTGTGTTTTCAAAATTGGAGTTCAAGTTATTTTTTACTTCCAATAGTGTTAACATGCTACACAGGTCATGAACAAGATTTTTTTTTAATTTTCATTGTAAGTGGGCTAAAGCAGTTAATTAAAAGTAGTCTAACATAAATGTAAATGCTGTAATTTGCTTATTTTAATAAACCATGTAACTTGGATGGATTCAATGCTGGCGTGCACACGTCTGATGTTGCTCGCAGTGGTCCAAGGGACCGCTCAGGGAGTTTGTGTGTTTGCTCAGACACATGAAAAATTAGAGGGAACATTGGTTGACACTGCTCTACAAGTTGCGTGTATATCAGGGGCGGTACCTCTGGATTGGCATACCGGGGTGGTGGTTCCCATCTTTAAGAAGGGGCATCATACTTCTCAGCCTTCCCAGGAAAGTCTATGACAGGCTGCTGCAAAAGAGAGTTGGTCCGATAGTCAAACCTCTGATACAGGAGGAACAACGCGGTTTTCATTGTGTCATGGAACACTGGACCAGCTCTTTACTCGCTTGAGGATACTTAAGGGTGCATGGGAGTTTGCCCAACCAGTCTACATGTGTTTTGTGGACTTGGAGAAGGCATTTGACCATGTCCCATGTCCTGTGGGAGGTCCTTGGGGATTATGGGGTGTCTGGCCTATTGCTACAGGCCATTTGATCCTTATACAACCATTGAAAGAACTTGGTCCGCATAGTCAGCAATAAGTCAGACTCGTTTCAAGTGGGTGGTGAACTTCGCCAGGGTTGCTGTTTGTCACCAATTCTGTTTGTAAAAAGACAAAATTTCTAGGCATAGCTAAGTGGTGGAAAGCTTTCAATTGGTTGGCCTCAGAATCTCAGCTCTGCTTTTCGCAGATGATGTGGTTCTGTTGGCTTCATTGTGTGATGGCTTCCAGCTCGCACTGAAATGGTTTGCAGCCGAGGATGAAGTGGTGGGAATGAGAATCATCACCTCCAAATTTGAGGCCATGGTCCTCAGCAGGAGGAGTGTTCATACCAGGTCAGGGATGAGTTCCTGTCCCCAGTAGAAGAGTTGTCTTGTTCGCAAGTGACAGCAGAAGGGAGTGGGAGATTGACAGATGGATTGGTGCCACAGCAGCAGTGAAGCGGACGCTGTTCCAGTCCATTGTGGTCAAGAGAGAGCTGAGTGTAAAAGTGACATTCTCAATTTACCGGTCGATCTATGTCGCTATCCTCAGCTATGGTCACGAACTGTGGATCAAAAAAACATGATCACGATACAAGCGGCAGAAATGACCTTCCTCCGAAGGGTGGCTGACATCTCCCTCAGAGATAGGGTGAGAAGTTCAGCCATCTGAGAGTGGCTCAGAGTAGAGCCTCTGCTTCTCAACATTAAAAGGAGCCAAGTATACCATGCCCAGTCTCTTTGGTACATAGTTGGCCTTTGGTCCAGATGGAGTCTGGAAGAAGAAGACAAGGTCTCTCCTCACTGTAACAGTGCCATGTGATGGATCACTGCCACACCTGCTCTCAAGAAACCACTTGAATAGGACCTGCTGGACAAAGTGGAGTAAGATTCACAAAAGCCAGATATCATGCAGCAATCCAAGGAAATTTAGGAACAAATGAGGAACAAAGTAACTGAGATTTCTCAGGTTATAAAGCTGTTTCTAAAGCTGTGGGACTCCAGCAAACAGCGGTGAGAGCCATTATCCACAGATGGCAAAAACGTGGAACAATTGTGAACTTTCCCAGCCAACCAAAATTAGCCCAAGAGCGCAGCAACGACCCATCCAAGAGGTCACAAAAGACCCCAGAACAACACATCCTCACATGCCTCAATTAAGGTCAATGTTTAGAAGGGCCTGCATCGCACAGTTCCAAGACAAAAACCACTTCCAAGCAAAATGAACACAAAGGCTCGTCTCTGTTTTGCCAGAAAACATCTTGATGATACAATCTAAAAACAACATTGTTAAACAAACATAGCACAGTAATAAATTAGCAAAAGTAGTTGATCAAAAATAGCACATTATAATGCAAAGGATTCAGTTTGATACGGAAATGTTTATGATATCTTATATAGTGATTATTGTATGTATTTGTCACAAAAAGAACTGTTGTACAGTTTTATGGCAAACCATAGTTTTTTGAGGAATCCTTTATAGCAGCTTTATACCTTAAATAGGTCTGAGAGAGAATGGTAACAGATTATTTGTCAAGACGGAGAAATGTGAATTGCATGTGACAACAGTATCTATCATTAAGCAGGGCAACCTCAAACCTGGCCCAGACATGGTCCAAGCGGTGGTGGACTGGCCAGAACCCTCTGACTGGAAACAGCTCCAGCGTTTTCTGGGCTTCATTAGTTTCTACTGTTGTTTCATCCGAAACTTTAGCCAGATCGCTTCACATTTCACACACCTAAATTCTTCTAAGGTGCTTTTCAGTGGGACTAGGCTGCTCAAACCATTTTCAGTAACCTTGAGCAATGCTTTGCCTCACCTCCTATCCTGTCTTCACCTGTCTCTAACCAGTTTATTGTAAAAGTGGAGGCTTTGGACTCGGGAGTGGCGGCTGTCCAACAGTATGAAGGTAAGCTTCATCTTTGTGCCTACTTCTCTCATCATCTCTTCCCCAAAGAATGGAATTATGATGTAGGGGACAGATTGCTCCTGGCAGTCAAATTTCGCCTTGGAGGAGTACCAGCACTGGCTTTATCGTCTGGACGGATTACAAGAATCTTGCCTACCTGCAAACTCCTAAATGGTTAAACACCTGGCAAGCCAGGTGGACTCGGAAAAGTGGAAATGAGTAAAAAACAATCACCTATAGCACCAGGTCACACAACATCTAGCCCGAAGCTCTGTCCCGGCAATTCTCCTCCTTAGAAGGAGCTCCAGAGGATTCTCTGATCCTTCCAGCCTCCTGCACCATCAGGGCAATCCCTTGGGAGGTCAAGTAGGTTTTTGTTCAGAACCAGACCCCAGGACTGTGCTGCTCCACTCCAACCACAATGAGCGCCCAACTCACCTGGGTCGAGTATGTCCACAACAGCCTCACCTCCTCGGCGACTGGGTTATCTTCTTTTGAAACTGAAACTGATCAATGATCAGCTGATCGGCTTTTCTCTCTTGTTTGTTTATCACCCACTTTGCGCCAGAAAGAGGAAACCAGCGGATGCTAAACAACAGCAGCACATTTAAGCTTGATCAGCTGTTGTTAGAATTTATTTAATATTAATTTCTAGTATCAGCTGATGTTTGCTGGAGCCACAGCTGCATAAAAGCTGCTGGTCATGATATCGGTTTGGTTATGTGGTGAGAGGGAAACATGAAGATGAAACCAGGAGATGTCCTTACTGAATCATCAGAGCTGAACAGGTGATGGAGAAACAGGTTTACCTTTTAGGTCACATGAATGAGTTGAAGGGAAGTTATGAACTGTTTCTGAGAGACAAATAACACCAATATCATTTTCTATGTAGCTGACAGCTGGTAACTGTGTGGGGGCGGGTCTAGCAAAGTTTTGCCATGGGGCCAGGTAGGGCATTAACAGGGAGAGGTGGGCACAAGGAAATACTTTTCTTTCTTATTCTCATTTAAAATGTCTAGCTGTTATTAAATAATTATCTGAATCTTACAACCAAATTTTTATTATGACCTAAAATGTATAGAAATCATACATATACCAACAAGACAGTGTACACCACTGTCACAACAGTGTTTGTTTTCATTCAAAGGCTTTATGGCTTTTCCTAGAATACCTGGTGGGCCGGTCTCTAGTCCAACCCTGAGGTCAAGCTAGAAGATTTAATGAATATCTCACCAGCAGATTTAGTCAGATTTTGTTTTTTGAGATTTTGGTGACAAAATGAAGTGTCAATTTATCTTTTGACATGGTTTCAACATTCTTCTTCCCAGTGCACATATTTACTTCATTCTCCCTGTGACGGCTTAGAGAATCTACTATTCAAAGTCAAAGTCAAAGTGAAACTTTATTGTCATCGCTGCTATATACAGTACAGGATATAGAGAGACGAGACGACTAGGCTCCAGTTCCATAGGAAGAGTAAGAAATAAATATACACTTTAAGACTAAGGTAAGGGGAGTAATAACAGTCTAACTTTACAATTTACAATTGTAAATTTACACTAGCCTTGAAGTGGTTTAAAGTGACCAACGTGGCAGCGTTACAGTTTACAGTATGAGTGATTTAAAGTGACCTTGAGTGAAATAAAGTGACCAACATGAACAATATTCCTAAGTGTAGGATTGTCCATAGAGCAGCATCTGTATTTACAAAGGCAGTGGTATGTGGAGTGCAATAGAGTCCGTTAATGGTTTGGATGTGGGTATGTGTGGTGGGGGGTAGTGGCTGAGCCGGTAGTGAGTTCAGGACTCTGATGGCTTTTGGGAAAAAGCTATCTCGCAGTCTGGATTATCGGGCCCTGATGCTGTGATAGCATCTGCCAGATGGGAAGAGGGACAAAAGTTCTGTCAGGGGTGTGAGGGGTCAAAAAAGAATACACCATTAAAAAAAACACTGAATTTGCCAAAGCGCTATAAGCCGCTGCCTGCTCATGGAAGCGCCACGAGCCGGAAGTCCTTTTTTATTTTGGATGAGGCATTCAGAGGTTGGAGTCTTGAAATGAACCCCTGGGATGAACTGTAATGAGCACCCATGACAGCAAAAAATGTGGGTGTTTGACGTCCTCTCAAAACGTTGACATTTGCTGTCAAGGCTTCTCTATTTTTACTTATATTCACGCCTTCTCAGGAATGTGAACAGGAGGACGTCAGAAGCTTAGATCTAAAAAAAATCTGAGATTATAGTAACATGTGCCAAAAATGTAGATTCCAACAGCATCTGGAACCTGTGGTTAAATTTGTGTCATACTTTGCTATCAAGTGAATAATTTTTTTTTTGTTTGTTTGTTTTTGAATGTGTGTGTGTGTTTTGTTTGTTTTTTTTTGTTTGTTTGTTTTTTGAATGTGTGTGTGTGTTTTGTTTGTTTTTTTTGGCATGCAATTGATTTCTTCGGATGTGTTTGATTCAAACTGTGTGAAGAAGCTCTAGTGGAACACCTGCCTGTAGATCAGATGGTGACACTGCAGGGGAGTGTGACATTTAACCCAGTGCTCTCACAGCAACCCAGTGACCTAAATTTTTTCCTTTTTTTTCTCCAGTTTGAAAATCCTTGGGCAAGATACTAACGCCAAGCTGCTCTCGAATGCATCCATCAGAGTATGATTGTTTGATAAAAAGCACTTATGTAGAGGAGAAACCAAGCATAGAAAATGCTTTATAGTTCTGTAAGTGCTTTGAGGGGTTGGAGTAAAACAATGCTATATAAGAACTAGTCCATTTACCATATAGAAAATACTAAGATGTAGGGGGAAAAGTACTTGTGTGAATGAGATATGCTATATAAAGTGTTTCAAGTGTGTAAAGAGAAAAGCACTATAAGAAGAACCAGCCTACTTTTTATTTTACAAGTGTTTAAAAATCTACATTTTAAGGCCACCAGATGGCAATAGGTTGGGTTGGTTACATGATAGTTCTCGATGAATACAAGTAAATGGTTCGAGCCCCGGCTCGGACAGTCTTGATCGTTGTGTCCTTGGGTAAGACACTTCACCTACCGCCTACTGGTGATGGCCAGAGGGGCCGATGGCGCGATATGGCAGCCTCGCTTCTGTCAGTCTGCCCCAGGGCAGCTGTGGCTACAACTGTAGCTGCCTCCACCAGTGTGAATGTGAGAGTGAATTAATAGTGGAATTGTACAGCGCTTTGAGGTTCTTGAAAAGCGCTATATAAATGCAATCCATTATTATTAATGAGGTCAACAACAGAAGCTTACACGATTGTGTATATAAGAATTCCTTGATTGTGCAGGTTGAAGGTAATGTGTGTCAGGACACATGCCTGAAAGTAAACTGGTGCTCTGGCGTGAGCTCCCTTAGATGTCAGACTACAATCCTTGTATAAAAACCTTCTTGTTATATTCCGTCATTAATAAACATAGAAGGCCATCTTTCCACCAGCTATTTTCTATTTTAAGTACTGTTTCTATCAGCCCTTTAAACATATTACTGTACACGAGGGAGGAGAATTTACAGTGAAAATATTAAATATTCCCGTAACGTATTCCATCTGGGTGGCCTGTTAACTCCTACATCATTAATAGTTCAAATGTCCGGGAGTAACACGTGAGTGCGCGTGGCTGAAGACTTGATCTGGCAGCACAGCCTCACTGTGACACAAGACAGTGCTTTCTTATCTACCCTGTAGGCTTATAGAACAAGCCTCTTTTATACAAGCAAGATCGTAACATGACATACTGTCTGCTGGAGCAGCACGGGGTGTCACTTTCGAATGTAGTGATGCGCAGTGAACCTGGAATAGCTCATATGAGCAACACAAGCTTGCTGATGGTTTCTCTCCTTTAACAGATGCCGAATAATAGACTCACTCAGAGAGAAGAGCGTGAGTGCCATTTGAGCAGCACTTTAATTATTGTAACTCTCCATCCTATCTGGCAGCAGTTTATGCAGCTGTGGTGTCATTTAAATCCAATCACTGTCTAAAACAGGTCGTTATTGCAGGCACCTCCAGCCAATTTTTAGTCAGTTCCACTTGTTAGCATTCCTTTTTTTTTAACATACACTGGTCCCTGAGTCTGTCTGTCTGTCCTCTTTGTTAAATGTCTCACATGTTGGTAAACATGCATGTTTGCCTTATTACTAAGGGTTCATATTCATGTCTGTACAGCAGTTAATTTGCTCATGTTAGCACAAAGACTGTAAATGAAACAGCAAACCCAGCTTCATCTAAAGCTAACCCATAGATCCAGAGACCAGCCCTTGTCATTTTCACTTTAACACTTTGTAGTTTGTTTAAGATCTGTAATATTTTGATAGAAACCTTTCGCTAAAATTGTGATCTAAGGCTTTGGGAAATACTTAAAGAACACCAGCTCTATCCATGCACTTGTAGTTGATGAAAGAAAGTCGAGGTGCTTCCTTGCCTCTGTGATGGTATTTTGATTAATGTGAGTTATATTTTACTCCGTTGTTAAGGTCAAATAAAAAAACTTGAAAAGGACACATGTTTATCTTACTGTAGGTTCCAGAGGAGTGCAAGGATTAAATCAAATTCTAAAAAATATTTTTATACTTTTTACATTTTTAAATTATCTAAATTGCTGGCGTTATATACTTTATTTATATACTTTCTCTAAAATCAGACTTTCTTATAAGATATAAAAGAGTGAACCATCTGTATGCTGAAAATCAACTGTGAAGTCAATCTTTTCATTTCAAGGCACAAAAGCCCTTCCTGTCTTTTCAGCAACTGAGTTAATGTCACTCATTATTTGCCCCCAAAAATCAATTGACTGCCTTCGGTTTCAAAAAAAAAAAAACGCAGCCATCAGAAGGGCACTAACAGGATGATGGCACATTTCCTCATGTTGGCTTCTCTGCACTGGTTACATGTGGCCTTTAGAATTGATTTTAGCATTTTACAGCTTGTTTTTTAAGGTAGAGCTTGCCTTGGGCTGCAGACAGAGGGTAACAGGTTATTTGATGTCTAATGGGAGAGGCTTCTGCAGGCGATAGGAACGTTACAATCTATAACTTGTTACTCAAGACCTGCTATTAGGATATTAAAGGTAGTTCTATTTGTATTTTTCAAATAGAAAAAAAAATGAATTGAAATCTCCCTCCATGGCATGCAAACACCACTTCTCCTCTCCTTGGTCTTTAGTGTTTGTATGTGGCCTGTCTCTAGCCACATCCAAAAAATGCAGAATTCATCTGAAGAAAAATGTCCTTCCTGACCACTGTAAATATTAAATATGGAGGCTTCCACAAACCAAAAACCTGCTCCTATGTTTTTTTAATGGATTGACAATAAGTTTGTCAGAGTGCATCAATTTCTTGATATAACAGACATAATTACACAGTAATCTATGCATATTTATGAACACATTATACTTTTTTGTGTGTTGTCAGCGTTAATCTCATTAAAATGACATTAACGCCATAACCGCATTAATGCGGCAAATCTCTGTTAGCGAGTTAGTGCAGATTGGCCCATGCATGGGGCTGCACAGCATCAATGCGTTAGTGCAGTTAGCTCGTTAACGCCGTGCAGCCCCAAGCACGGGGCGATCCATGCTAACTCGTTAACGGAGATTTTCCGCGTTAATGCGGTTATGGCGTTAATGTCATTTTAACTAGATTAACGCTGACAGCACTACTTTTTATATTAAATAACCTAAGAATTTATTGAACCCACCTTTATGAACTTGGCTGATACATATCATTCTAATATAGCAGCTTTCTTCTCCATCAGTTAAATGCAGTGTTGAATTTTCTTGGTAATTTTAAACCTTCATTATTTACGTTCATGTTTTCACCCACAACAGGGAAGAAGAAGACAGCTGTAGTTGTATAACTCCCTTCCTTGTTATGTAGTGCTTGTAGATCAGAGGAACCGTGTAAAGCCATTAGTAGGGATGTCTGTGGCCTCACTGGTGTGCACATGCACTCAAAATGGGAATGTAGTACTGAAAAACAACTTCATGGAGATCAAAAACTAACATTTCAAAGCTGTACTATACTGTACTGTACTGTATGTGTGCCTCCTATTATCAAACAAACTAGGAACAATTACCTTATTCTGCACTGTGATATCTTTATGATTTACTTTTTAGTCCACATTATTCCCCATTTTGGTTCAGTCAGCATTCTCATAAAAATCTCTGGCTAAAATTTTCATCTGTTATAGAGACAGACTTGCTGGATGACAGAAGAATCAATATTGGACTTACACCAGAACACCTCTTCACCTAAAAGCTATTGCCTGGTGCATGTGTACTGGTTATGGTTCATGGTAACACCTTGCATGATGCTAAAACCATTTAGACTTGTGCTTGAGTGCACTCAACTTGTTAATGTACAAGTTACAATTTTCTCTGGATTTCATGTTATTAATTTTTCTTTTCATTTTTTAATTGCATCATATGGCTGAGTAATTTGTATAGACAGTGTTTGGAATCCAGGAACAGCTGCAACAGTACAAGTTCTGACAATGGGTCTGAGCATTATATCTCCATACCTAACAGCATTTAGAGTATTTATTGGCTAGCCTATGGAGGTTTATGTCCTTCAAAGACATGCCTCCTCAGGACCTCATGGCAACCTCTCTGAGTCTGTTTCTGTCTGGTCAGAAACATGCACACGTAGCCTACTGGAGTTTTTGTAGGTCAGTGCAAGTGGCAATGCTCCTCCTGTTTTTCCTGGTACAATTCTGCTGCTTGACTGATGCCCTTCTACAGCCCTGTCCAGCTCCCCTAGTGTTATGACCAGTTTTCCGATATTTCCTCCACACACTTGAGATTGTACTGGGAGACACAGAATACATTCTTGTGACTGCACTTACGAATGTGCAGGTCTGGAAGGCGCTCGACTAGCTATATAATCTCAATCGGATGCAGGCGCCATCTCATGTTTGCAGACTAAATCAAGATCAAGTGTTTCCATGTGGTCAAATGTTTTTCGACAAAAGCCTTTGAGTCAGATATGGATGGCAGTGATTTTGAAAGAGAAATATGAAAAACCCAGGGTTTTAAGTAAAGACTGTTACTGTACCTTACACTGAAAACATCAGCAATAAAGTAATAAAAGGCAGTCATTTTCTGTTGAATAAAGTTTTCCAGCTGATCAGTAACTTACAAGAGATACTGATCTGCTACCATCTATAAGGAAAAAGGGGTTAAAGGCATCTTGAGTCCATGACAATCTGATCTTTTCATCTGGAGCAAAGAGCTAATAAATGAAGAGGCAACACAGGATTATTATGAGCATTCGGGATCAGGGAAAAGACACAAATCACTCCATAACACCAAAAGAAGAAACTCCACAATGGTTTTGAATCAAAATTCATATAAGGACAAAATGCAAAAGAAATGTGCTTCACACTAAATTGTTTACGCCATTTGAATTTCAAACCCCACATGCATAGTAGAAATGGGGAAAAAGGGAGAAAATATTTCTACGTTCTCATTACTGAAAAAACTTTTTGAAGCCAAAAGCAGAGAAGACTCAAGTGAGCAATGAGGGTTAATGGAGTCACAGGAGATACTATTTATTCAATATTTATTTGAGCTATACGAGTTTGTTCTTTGAAATCCAGTCCTCCTCTTGATGGCTGAGGTACATCTCAAATTCTACTTTTTCGTTATAAAGGAAAGAAAAAGCAAAGCAGAAAAACAAAAGTCAGACAGACATGCAATGCATGCATGTATTGGTTCTTAAGTCACATGATCCGTGGCGATTTGTCACCACTGGAGACAAATTAGTCATCTAGCAAGTAATTATCATCCTAGTTTGAATCAGATGTGCCAGACAAACATGAACGCAGCAGGTCAATATCAGAAAACAACTCCTAATCTACACGTTCTGTGATTATGATGGATGCGATGTTTCCACCTTAAATTTTTAGAAATACTCATGCAAATATTAGTGATTTTCACATAAGATCATGATTACGTTGGAAGCAGAAAATTATTATAACACTTTAATTTATAAAATTGTTTAAAACATGCTTTTCTATTTATGACAAAATAAATGTTTGATGTTAGAATATTGATGCAAATGTATACACTGCAGTTTGATTTAAAAAAATATATATTTTACAATTTAGATGATGTTTCTATTACATTAATAGTTTAGCTCTTTACAAAAATGCCAGCGTCATGTATAACTCACCATTTGCACAAAAGTCCATCTAATGTAAAATGAATTTGTTTACAACAAAATATGGAGGAATCTGCTCAGGTAACATTTGGGGAGAGTAACGTATATGATGGTGTAGCAAGTAAAGCTCCCATTTCAACAGCATTTAACTATTTAACTATTAGCACTTACTCAATAGATATATCAGCCATCTGTTTTCATTGAGGTAGTGACTAATGGCTAATTGCTAATAATAAAAACCATTAGGCAGCAAACCTTATCAACCCTGCCTGCCTATAATAATAAGACTAAAATGTGTTATGTTTCTTTTAAACTCCCAGACTGAGGCTGAACAAGAGAATCTTAAAATGTCACAAATATAGATTGTACAGTTACTATCGTTTTTGGGTTTTTTTATTGTTCATATTGTATTTGTATTCTAAGCTTTACACACACAAAATGTCTGTTACTCTGTAACTTCTAATTTAAAGGGGCAAAGATCCCTAATTCCCTTTCCTCAATGCTCAAACAAAGGCTACACTCATGATAAACCCAATGTACAGTCCCACTACTACAATGAAATAATTCATAAATGTCCAAAGTGAATAAAAGTAAAAGTTAATTTTAAAAAAGTAAAAGAATTGATCTTATTTGATTGAAAAATAATTTTCAAATCTTTTAAGTCATGTCAGTATAAAAACAATGTGACTGAAATCGTGTTAAAATCACCCACACAGACACATTACTTCATGTTCCAACTCTCCTTATGATAAGATAGATGAGGTTAAGCTGTGCGTTTGGACTCACCGTTTCCCAAACCGCCGACTGCATGAACAGACCCAAGTAAAGAAATGCGTCCGTCCATTTCAATCGGGAGCTTCCAGTGATAAGCATGCTCTGCGATGACATCTATGCTCGCTTTGCAAAGTGCATGTAGAAAAGTAGAAAAAAACAGATTACAACAAACTATTTCCTCCTTAAATTTCCACGACTGTCAACACCCAATGAACTGAGCAGCCGGCTGACAGTTCGCCGGTATTAATGCCGCCCGGTCTCTCTCCAGTGTCCGGTGAGTGAGACAGTGCGCATTTACACGCAGAGAGGAGCCGGTGCTGGACAGAGCCAAACAGTTTGCGCTCCTCCCTGAAATGGAGCAGAACACACAGACGCAGATGCGCGCTGACAAGAGGGAAGACAGCGAGTGGAGTCTTCACGAGCAGGGAAAACGGTGTTTTTATAGGTTCGAGGTTTTTACTCTAATTGCATAAACGGATAACACAGGATAACTTTCAGGCTCCGTACTGCCATGCAGATGTAGCTCCTGAAAAATGTATGCACAAAAGTTTAAACCTCATTTTGCACTGAATACCTGTTTTAGGAAGGGATAAACATGTATTTAGAGTTGTTAAGATTTAAATTATGGTTCTGTTTAAATACCCAAATAGTACAAAGGTTTTGCATCAAATTGTACTCCAAATACCCAAAATAAAAGTTCTACAGAATCATATCCATAATATTACTGAATCATAGTTGCTTTTTGAGTATTGTGCATATCACTTTACAATCCCCATTCCAAAAAGGTAGTTCAGGCTGTGCGGAATGTGAATAAAAACGCAATACAATGATCTAAATCTCATAAACCCATATTTTATCCATGATAGAACATAGAATGTTCTAACATATTTCAATCAAACAGGGAAGCACTGTATACAACCGTGCCTCTAGAAGTACAGCAGGTTGTTTACTAACTGGACTGATGGGGGTTCCAGCCCTGGCTGCTCCAGTCTGCCTGCAAAAGTGCTTCTGTGCATATCAAACTGTTACAGACTGCCAAAATCTCACTGCTTTTATTTTGTTTGTGTTTTGGTTTTTTGCTTTAGCTTGTGAAATGGAACGGTGATCATGTCTGGATTCCATCTGAAATACAGACCTGAAGACAAAAAATTACAATACAATATTAAATATTAAGTAAAACAGAATATATACAAAGTGTCTTTGCAGAGTATGAGATGCAAAAAATGTTTGCATGTATCAGTGTTTGGATAGTTTTTTTCGTCTTTTTTTTAATTTATCGATTTGTTTCATTATTTTGCAGAGATCTAGTTTCTTATTCAGTCTGTTCCTGGTTTCAGTTTATTCCTTATGTCCCCTTGTATTCTTGCTTCCCTTATGTTTCCGTATCTGTCCTTGTCTCATCTGTTTTGTCCTGTAGTCTCATGTGAGTAGTCAGTCTTGTGTGTGTTTACCTTTTGATGTTTAGTCTGTGTTTCTATTTCCCTCAAGTTGAGCCATGGGTCTGTCTTCTGTTATTTTCTGTAGTCATTTGTCCCTCTGTCTCATCTTCCCTGATTTGTTCTCTTCTGTGTTCCCTGATGTCTTAATCTCATCCATACTTGTCTGTCTCCCATTTCCCTTGTCTAGTCCTCCTGTTCTCATCTGTTAAGTTCACCATACTTTCTCATTCAGTCATGTGTTTTCTGTTTCCTCTGTCAGTCATGTCTGTTTTCTTTTTTGTCTATATCAAGTTTGTATGGCTCAGTCTCTGTCTCAGTTTTCTGTATTATTTTAATAGTCCCTCATACTGTGTGCGCTGTTTTCAGTTTAACTACCATTGTCTCGCCCCTGCGGTTAGTGTCAGCTGAGTTCCCACCTGTTTCCTCTTCCCTTGTTACCTGTATGTATGTGTCTCAGTTTCCCTTTGTCCTTTGTTGTGTTTTCCTTCATACCTATATACTGTGTGTTCCTATATCCTGAGGGTTTTTTTTTTCTTTTTTTGTTTCTAATTTCTGATTTTTTCCCTGTAGTTTCCTAGTTTCTTAGTCCTGGCTTCCTGACCAGCTTGCATTGTTAGTTGTATAATTCATAGATAGTTAGATAGCTAGAATCTTTATTGATCCCACAAGCAAAAATGTGGTACAGCAGCATGATAAAGAGAAAAAATGTACAGTCTACTAGTACATAACAACACCTGCATTAAGGTATAATACAAAAATCTGTTTAGGATCTTGGAAAAAGAAATAGAAGAATGTGATTCTCACAATGCCACCAATACCATCCAGGTGAAGAGTGAGCATGCTGCAACAGGTATATAACAGTATCACCTACCCCCACAAGAGACTGGCAGGCAAACTGAAGACTTCATTTGCGAGCTAGGTCAAGCAATAAACAGTCTCCCCAGCACCTTCATGACATGTGACTTCAAAGCAACTGGTCTGAAGTCATTAAGGCCAGAAGAGGTGGCTTTCTTTGTCTTCCATAGTGCTGGTACTTTTTCCTGCAGTAGACTCAGGTTTGATTGCTCAACAGGTTTTTGAGAAAATGGTGAGAAGCTTATTTATTTATGCCTTCTGGGGTACCGGCTGTAAACAAGGGCCCTCCCAAAGCCTCTGTCTTGAGCCATTCGGTCTCATGCAAGGTGTATCACAGTTGGCTCGGTATCCCTTTTGGGGGCATCTTCACCATGCATTCTTTGGCCTTTCTATTTCACTCCTTTCTTTCAGGTTCTATGTTAGGACTTGTCTGGTAATGTTGTTGCCTTGTTTCTTGACTTGTCTTATCCATCTCCATCTTCTTCATCCGATCACTTCCTATGGAAGTACTTTGCTTTCTTTCCCCCTGTGACTGCAGATCTTGAAATGTTTAAATATGAAGCATTTATGTGGAACAACAATTTTGTTAATTTTTTGTTGTTTTCCTCCTGATTACCTTTTGCATGTCCATCTTTATTTTGACTGTCATAAATCACAACATGTTGGCACCCACGCAGAATACATCACAACTCCTGAGTTATATACAGAGTCAAGGCAGACCTTTTTACAGTAAATTATAATATCTGTCATATAGACCTACATTACTAAATGAAAAAATGACTGGGCCAAAGTTTTTGTCAGCCATGACAGCCATAAGAGGTGTGGCCTCTTTTGGAATCAAGTTAACCAGCAGCGCAGACCGATTACAGTCATTTACCTGCAGTCATTACCTAAATGAATGTTGCCTTTTATTTAATTTGGGTGTTGTTTTGTTTTGCTTTAAGGCCTATTTTCCGATTGTTTAAGGGCTTAAAAATGAAACCCACCTTCCTGGAACTCCAGTGGAACAGAAACAGAAAACAAAAGCTCTGAAGGACTTCAGTGATGTGACAGCAGCATAAAATAAGAGTCTCACTGTTTTGTTTTGTTTTAAGTTGTTTAAAACTCTATATGCAAATCAAAGAGTGCTAAAATTCATTCTGAGAGATGTGAGTAGACTGGGCGATGTCTTAAGGAGCAGGGTAATGTGATCCTTTTCTGCAGGTTTCTTAGTGACTTTTTATTGAACTACCACAGTCTAAATGGCTTTTGATAAATGTGTGAATAAGTCAATGAAAGAAAAAGAGAAAAACAACTTGTTCTTTGTTGATTCAGAATGTCAACTGAAAGGAGATTTTAACAGAGTTCCAGTGCACAAAGCCTTCTTTGCAAAGATGAATGCACATTTGAGAGTTCAGTGATGTAAAAAGAACAGGCACTGGTCTGCATTGATGTGGAGAGCACATGAGGCAACTCAGTGGTTTGATAAGTGCAAACATAATGCAAATCATATATAGTAGCCTTCAGAATCTAGATCTCACAGCTAAAACAAAAATCTAAAAGGGACTGGTTAGATTGTTGTCTCCAACATCATTGGAAGAATGGTGTTTAACTCACTGGGATGGACACTCAGAGAATCAAGGAGGACTGAATCTCTCTTGACTGAGACACTATTTGTATTTTATATATTTATTTTTAAATTGTATTTTGGTTTCTACATGTTGTAATTGAGTCTTATGTTATCCTTCATCACTGCACAATGAATCCAGTTGGTAGCATAACACAACTCCAGAACAAAACTAAAAACCCTGTGTCAAACAACCAGGACCCTGACAAAATCAGTTACGAAATATGGGAGAAATAAACTTGTCTTATTAATTTTTATCAGAATATTCTTGCAATTCCAAAGTTAAAAACTGAAAAATTGAAAGTGAATTTTCATGACAAATTTTCAAAATACAGTTTGAAAGCAAATTAGTGCGCATATTGCTCCCACAGCATGTTAATGTGGACTTGTCGACTTCTCATGTGGACCGTCATTGTGTATTCAAAGCAATGACTGAATGGAAGCTCAAGCAGTTTAATCAATATGATTAAATGCAGTGTGGCATAAACACACATAGCCCTTTTCCACTAGTACCTACGCGGGTCTCTGTTTTTCGGGTTTTCAATTAGGTGGTAGTACCTGATACCAGCTACTTTTTTAGTGCCTACTCAGCCAGGGTTCCAGTGATCTAAGTGATCTGAAAATTGGGCAACAACTGATTGGCTAATCAGTGGCATTACTTGATGAGTCATGAGACAGACTGCTTGACGAAAATAAAAACCACTGTCAATCACTGTCACTGTCAAACCCAGCAACAAGGGAAATGGCTACATAAAAACTGACACCATGATCCCAGAGTCTGACAAAAAGCAAAACACCATGCAGCAGTTACACCATCGTTTCGGTGTCCACCATTGTTGTAGTGTTCAAGTCACATACAAATGAAGCCTCGGGACTTTCGGTCACATTGCTATAATGACCCTACACTCACAGAGTTGAGTCACATTGAGTCAAGCTGAGTAGGGACTAGTGGAAAAGACCAAATAATGAGTGAAAAAAAGTGAGTGAAGAAGAAACACGGGTATCCTGGGAAGCCGCTAGCAGGCTAGGATTATTGCAGCATAACTAATAAAAGATTCAGGGTCACCTGACACAAAAATCAATCCATAAATGTCTCTTCTCTGTGTCTTCTCTGTAGGTATACACAGTACCGTGCCACTACAGCCATACCCATAAGCCTAAGGCTGCTGCAAAGACCAGATTAGCAAAGCTAAAAGCCTTGTTTTAACTGTCAGGTTATATTCAGTGCTTTTTGTTTACTTTTGAGCAGTCACATGAAATGCTTGTGAAAAAATAATATAATACAACAGATAGTATCTGTTTCTCATGTACACTGTACATTTACTTATAACAGGAAGTGGTTTATGATAGATTTGACGTTCCCGGCAGTGTCTATACATGCTGTGTTCCAGGAGCACAGTAAGAGTGCCTTTTCAAAAATGTTTTGCTGCTCTGGAAACTTTATATAAACAATTCTAGTAAAGTTAAACAGTGCAGGTTGACAGCAGCGCCGTGTCTGTGTGTTTGTATGTGCGCGAGTGTGTGCGTTGGAGGCACCTTGCATATAGGTCGGCGGGTGACAGACGGTGCTTTTGGCTTTGTCACCAGACCACCTTCTCACAGGTGCTGCTGTCTGCGGCACCTGTGACAAGGAGAAGAGTGCCTGAGGGTTCTTATACAGGGATTAGGCTGTACATATGAGTTTACAGTACAGTAGGAGAACAATTGTTAAGTGTACATTCAATGAGTTATATCATGGAGCCAGAAGAAAGCTCAAGGTAATGTGATTTTGTACTGTTTTTAGTAGATGTGTGCTATGTCTTTGATGCATTGTCAAGACAAAAATCTGACCAGAACTCACAAGTAAGCAATTTCAAAAAATTCATGATGTGATATTATAGTATATAGTATATCAGAAATCACTATTTTTATTACAAATTATATCAGTAAGGAAGCTGACTAAATATTCACTGATAATTTATGGCAAAGGGGTGGGATTAAATAAGTGTATACTTCTTCCCACTCCCTTTCAACATGTAAATTAATCAGAATGGTTTTTTGTATGTAATTTGTATAGTATTTTTTTTCTCTCTTATTTCTTTTCTAAATGTACTCGTATATTGTTCACATGTTGAAATAAAATTACCAACCAACCAACCAACCAACTAGCAAAACAGTTAATTTCAAAGAAACATAACAGACATTCTAACTGTATCAAAAGTACTTCAAATGAACATTTTGGACGCCACCTCTCTAATTACACTCTAGCTCTAGCTTTTGGTGCTCATAGGCAAAAACACAATGACTCCTTGTTATGATGCTACCTGGCATCAACCTTTTGTCATTATTTTAATGATTAGATCACTTACCCTTAATCATTGTTATGGGGAGCTTCATTAGACACAATACTTGTACAATAATAACCACTGCAGCTTCTGGCTACTGAAAATGTGACTTTATGAA